>NC_048600.1:125894738-126102238 GCF_003668045.3 Cricetulus griseus | reverse complement strand
ATATATTATTTTATAATATTCTGTGTTTGTATGTGATATATATATATATATATAGATATAGATATAGATATATATACAGAGAGAGAGAGAGAGAGAGAGAGAGACAGAGAGACAGAGAGACAGAGAGAGACAGACAGAGAGGGTCTACCCTAAAGATGAGAGAGGACTTCCCAGAAGTTCTTCTGTTCTAGCCAAGGGAAACAGGACAACCCCCCACCCCCACTCCCCTACCCTCCACCCCAATTCTCTTCTGAAGATCTGAAGAATTAGGCTGGGGACAAAACTGCAAACGAGGAGCAGCCTGCAAGAGGAGTCAGGAGCCACCCCCCCCCCCTTGTACCTCTCAGCTCCAGGGGGCTTTTTCTTGGAATCTCTGTCCTCAAGGTTCTGACAGGACAGTTGCCTCTCTGCTCTGTTCATGGAGAACACTCAGGTGTGCTGTCCTTCCTCAATGGGAGATGGGCCTGTCAGTCTTACAGCCTCTTGGATGATGTTTTCCTCTGCATGGCCTGAGATATTCTCTGATTACATTAATAGCAGGAAAATACTACAGGGAGGGGTGTTTAGCTAATTAGGAAAACAAACTTTTCTAGACCCAAACATTTAGCTTCACGATGAGTCAATTATGTGCATCTGGGTGATATGCTAATTGCCCCTTCTGAGCCCTCGATGATTAGCTATGAGCTCACCTGACCTGGGGTGTTCGTGAGCATCTTGATAGGGTTCATCTTGTAGCCTGGCTGCTTCTGCCAATCTTGGCTGCTGCTCTACCTGAAAAACATGGGGCCCCCACCCACCCACTCGCTTCACATTGTCTGAGATGCCTTTTGCTCCCCCCTGTCCCAGGAAAGAACTTTCCCTCAAACTGTGTGCAATGCTGATCCATTTGGTGGGCCTAGACACTTAACTTACTTAGAGATCTGAAGAAATAAGGAACATTACTGAGATCTTTTGTTTGATTGTTTGTTTGTTTTTCAAGACAGGGTTTCTCTGTGTAGTTTTGGAGCCTATCCTGGCACTCACTCTGGAGACCAGGCTGGCAGCGAACTCAGAGATCTGCCTGCCTCTGCCTCCGGTGTGCTGGGATTAAAGGCATGCGCCACTAAAGCCTGGCTTACATTTTTTTTTTTTTTTTTTGGTACTGAGATCTTTTTAAAGTCCTGCTTTTAAATGTCCACATCAGGACTCAGCAATAGGTTCAATCTGAGCTGCTACCTGGTTTTTCGAATAAAGTTTTATTGAAACACAGACCTGACAACCCACACGGTATCTGTGGATGTCTTTGTGCTACAATGGGCAGTTGAATAGTTACAACAAAGGCAGAATGACCATCAAAGTCAAACATTTTGCTGTATGGACCTTTAAAAAAAAAAAAGACTGACCTTTGAATATCCATGGAGTAGATCTTTGTATATATGAATGTTGTTCTAGAAAAAATAAGGACATTGTACAACTACATCCTTAACCTTAAAGAAGATCATAATATCCCGAAAGTAGGAGCAAAATGCTCCCTGTGGGTGTGTGGTTGCATTCCCAGGAAATACCATTGGCTTCTGTGCTTCCTGCCACAAACATTAAGGTACCCGCAGTGTGCCAGTCACCATACAAGCTCAGTAGACAAAATCCTGTGCAGAGCCCACCCTTGCCCTTCTGTCTTGGTATGTCTGCGAATGTGGACAGTGACAGACCTTGAGACACAGCTGGTAAGTGATGGACTTGAAAACTGATAAAATTAATGACAAACCAGGCTGCAGGAAGAAGTCTGTTCCCCCACTTGTGTACACACACACACGCGCACGCACGCACGCACGCACACACGCACGCACACACTCACTCACTCACACATGTGCTCTTTCTTTTTAATATGCCCTTCAATCTGTGCCTGGAGAAGGGAAGGCTCCCAAAGCACTTGTCAGGGTAACATTTATGCCACGGATGCCTCAGAGCATGAAATATTTATTGGCCCTTTTAAGTTCAAACAACATTTGACCAGTTTGTAAGTGGCCATTTATAATTCCCATCTAGCTAGCTTTTATTTTTCTAAGCAGCCACCTGGAAGAGGGCTGGAAGGTAACTGTTTGCCTGACTCTGAAATCATTAGGACAGTGAACACACATCTTTTCTAAGAGAAAAGGAAAATGGACATCTAGTTTCGGTTTTGGGTTTGACTCCATGGAATTCTTCATACCGCTCCCTGGCCGAGAGATGGTAAAGGAAATTCAATTGGGAACCACTGGTGCAGGGGCACATTTATAGATCCCACTTAGGCTCTATAGAAAACCACATCGCAAAGCCCCGCAGAATAAGAGGTGTGTGTGTTCCTGTGGACACACGGAGATCTACTATAAAAGTGTATGTGCACATGTGTGTGCGTGCAGAGGTGTGTGTGTGTGTGTGTGTGTGTGTGTGTGTGTTGTCTGTCAGTCTGTCTGCATGTGGAGGTCGGAGGTTAACCTCAGCTGTGATTCTGCAGGCTATGTTAGTTTCTCTTTGGGGGTAACATCTTTTCATTAGTCTGGAACTCGCCAAGTAGACTGGGTTGGCAGAGCTACAAGCCCTGGGGATGGATCCTTCCATCTCCAATTCTCTGCAAAGGGACCTTGCATTTGCCATTATCACTATTCCCAGCTGTTTTTAAAATGTGGACTCCGGGGATCGAACTCAAACCCTCAAGCTTGCATGGCAAACTGAAGCCTTTCCCTAGTGCTAGTATACACATTTTAAAACTTGTTTTAGTGTTTAAAAGGAAAGTCATCACTGGGTGGTAAATGGTGTTTAGCTTTTCTAGGTACTTACAGTGTTTTCTGAACTTTCTCTAGGCTTTAGGGATGTATAATATTATCAGAGGACATTTCAGTCAGGTGCACTACAGTGTTCTGTACTGCCACTACTTGGGCCACGGAGGCAAGATAACCCCTTGAGCCTAGGGCCTTGGGGACACCCTGAACAGTACAGTGAAATCTCAGCATTTAAAGGGGAAATAAAGAAACGATCTTAATGAGCTCTAAAGGAAAATAATGTGTATTATTTTAGGGCGCGAAGAGACAGTCTGTCATCTAGCAAATGCATTTGCTTCCCACTGACTGGACCTTGTCGTTCTTCGAGTAGTTAGAGAGGGCTCTCTCTCAAGCTCTCGGAAAATCTCAGAGGCTCGAGAGCTCAGTTAGTGCTGCCATGGAGACACCATGGGGCTTTCACTCGTGGAACTGAGTGATCCTTTTGACAGGCTGGTGGTGTCTGGAGCAGGCATGTGCATGCCATGCCAGAAGGCATCCTGGTATCCACCTTCATAGATAGGCCCCTTTATAGCCAGAAGCAACTGAGACCTTCCGAGGTTCCACCCTTCCTAGGATGCCTGCATCCGCCTGGAGGCAGAGTTGGCTGGAGACACCCAAGCCCCAGGATGCGTTCATTTATTTTTGTCTTTATGAAGGGGAGGAAGGACTAGGGTGAGCCTCATGGTGATGAGTGTTGTGAGTGTCTAAGGATGTAAAGGAGGCATTCCTGTTGTGCTGGCTACCTTTGTATCAACTTCACACAAGCTGGAGTTAGCTGAAAGGAGGAACCTCAATTGAGAAAATGCCTCCAAAAGATATGGCTGTGGGGCATTTTCTTAATTAGTGATTGATGGGGGAGGGCACAGCCCATAGTGGGTGGTGCCATCCTTGGGCTGGCAGTCCTGGGTTCTATAAGGAAGAAGCTGAGCAAGCCATGGGGAGCAAGCCAGTGAGTATCACCCCCTCTCCATGACCTCTGTATCAGCTCCTGCCTCCAGGTTCCTGCCCCGCTTGGGTTCCTGCCCTGACTTCTCCCAGTGATGGATGTTACCTGGAAGTAAGCTGAAATAAACCCTTCCCTTGGTTTATTTTTACTGTAGCCCACAGGATGGCGCTAACTTCTGATTGGAGAGACTGCCAGTTTTCATGGATGTTGTCAGGAGAGGGACTTCCAGGGGAGGATGCGGGGGATAAAGATAGAGGGGGTGGTTTTGATAGATAGACCCAGGGGTGGAGAAGGAATGCATCCCTCCGTTTGGGAAATTTGTTTTTCTCTCAATCTTTTTGCCCTGGTTGTATTTTCTTTTACATTCCCCATGTGCTGTGAGAGCAAAAATCCTCTCAGAAAGGGCTTTGAGCTGAGGTAAGGATATGATGGTCTCTGTCAAACCCAGTTACTTTTACCTCCTAGTCTTTAATAAAACAAAACAAGACCCCCCTTTTTGAAATAAAATACAATGTGTATGTGCATGAGTGTACAGGTAACTGCAGATGCCAGAGGAAAGCTGGAGTTGCAGGTGGTTGTGAGCTGTCCCATATACATGCTGGGAATGAAACACCAGTTCTTAACCACTGAGCCATCTCTCCAGCCCTGCCTTCTAATCTCAAGTGCTTTCCTTGCCCCTGCCCCTGGGCACTGAGAAAAAATCTCATGTGTATTGGCGGTGGTCTGGTGCAGGGAAGGGTCAGGCTTGGCCTGTCCAGTACATAATGGGCACTGGAAGATAGGGTACCAATGACAGACTAAAGGGATGATGGTATTCAAGTCCATCGCTTGATGACTAGGATGGAATTAAATGACTCTAGGAATGGGGCATAGAGGGGAGTGGTTGGAATCTTACGCTAGGGTCTGCTGTCCCTCCCCATCCCTTCTACGAGGGAAAATTAGCAGACCTGATCTCTGATCTTCCAGAGGGCCGTATACATTCCTGAACATCTCTTGTGAGTACTCACAGCAAATTTGATTAAGATGTGTGGTAGTTTGAATGAGATGTCCCCCATATGTCTCGGACGTTTGAATTCTTGGTCCCCGGTTGTTTTGTTTGGGGAGGATTAGGCAGTGTGACCTTGCTGGAGGAAGTATGTCACTGAGGGCAGGCAGTGCAGTTTCAAAAGACTTGTGCCCTTTCAAGTGTACTCTCGGCAACTCTCAGCTACCGGCTTCAACTGCTATGTCTGCCTGCTGCTCTCCCTGCCATTATGGACTGTAACCCTCTGGATCTGTAAGCCCCAAAGAAGCCCTTTCTTTTAGAAGTGGCCGTGGTTATGGGATTTTATCACAGCCGCAGAGAAGTGATTAATATAAGGTGCTAATGGCCTTTACTCTCCAGAGGACAGCATTCCACATGTGGAATGGAGCAGAGTCTGGGAGAGAGAAAGTATCCTAGAATGGCTTGTCACTGGGCAGTGACAAGTGAAATGGTAATTTTCAACTCTAGCCATGCTCTCAGTTGAGGTCCCCTCTTCCCAGTTGACTCTAGCTCATGTCAAGCTGACAAAAAACAAAAACAAAACAAAACCAACCAACTGGCACAAGCATATACCATCATGCCTGGTTTTTTACATACATGCTGGGAATTTGAACTTAGGTCCTCATGGGTGTGTGCCAGGCACTTTACCAACTGAATCTCCCCAGCCCTGCAAGGACTTTTGGATGCAGATGTCTTGCTGATGACGGGCTCTCTGGAGTAAGTGATGGCCTTGTTTGTGTTCGGGGGCTCGTGTACTGGGCAGCCTGGTTCAGGGTGGGCTATGAAGCAGCAGAAAGGCATCTCTGAAACTCAGCCAGGGTTTATTTTTGAGATCATAATTAAGTTTCCAGGAGTGAATCCAGGTCCATGAGAGCAGCTGATCTGATAAATGGGCTTTTAATATTACTGGATGTTTTGGTTCTATTGCCTGAGAGTAGAAATGATTTTACCTGGACCCTTGGAATGAGGAACATTTTAGTGGGTGGTTTGCTTAATGGAGGAGAAATCTTTCGCTAATAGTGAGCCTGCCTCTTCTGCAGCTGTACATTTAATTTCTGCCAATTATGCGGACCCATTTGCTTATTCATAAGTGTTCAAGGTACAGCTGGGGCGGCTTTTGGTGCCTGTCAAAACATGCACTGCCTGAGAAGACCAAGAAATGGACCGAGCCGCCTTACAATGGTGGCTCCTGACCTCTGATACCGTGCAGCCAGTGCTTGTTGTAGTGATAAATGGAAAAACCCTTTGCAGCTAAGAAGATTGTAAATAAACTTCTGCTTGTGTTTCTTAAGCTCCGGAGTGGGGCCCAGATGTCTCTGGGTCAGTAACAAAGCATGACAAATAACTCCCATTCTGGTTCCATGAAGTTTCCTTCCTCTCCAGTGGAATCTCTTCAAGCCTGGAGCTCTGGAAGGCACAGGAAGAACACCCTTAATAGGCTCCAGACAGAAGCAAGTGCCTGCCTGCTCCATGCAGAATGCAATTAGTTCCCCACCCTTGTTCCTCACAGGACCTGGGTCCTTGACTGGGCACAGTTCACTGTGTCAGAGAAGATGCAGTGTGCTGGCCTAGGGAAGAGCTGCTCCAGCACGAGGACCTGAATTCTGATCCCGAGAAAAGCCAGATGCTGTAGCCTGCACCTAGAACCCCAGAACTCAGGGCTAAGGGGACAGAGGCAGGAAAGTCTCAGGATAGAGTGGCCAGTCAGTCTAGCTAAAGCACTGCACCTCAGGCCGAGAGACCCTGTCACAAAATAAATAAAAAGGCCAGAAACAGATTGAGGAAGACAACTGACATCAACCCCTGCTGTCCACAGGCTCCTGTGTAAGAGAGTATATACACGTACACACATGCAGGCATACATGCACACTCGCGTATAAGCACACACGTTAAGCATATACATCCACATGCCACATGCATACACACACACACACACACACACACACACACACACACACACAATTTAAAAAATGCAGTGTGCCTAAATTCAAGTTTCAAAAATAAATTTTTGGTATAACTGTTTTCCCATGCAATGCTTAGGCTATACTTACAGAAACAAATTCTTAATCTGAAATTCATGCATACCCAGTCACCTGCTTTGTATTTTCTGTGCCTGGCATTGTTAGCAGGGGCCCAGTTCATGGCAGGTTTTCTTTAGGTATTGTTTGCAGAACTGCTGTGACTCTTACAAGGATCCTGGGCAGCTGTTGGGGGTGGGGCAGGAAGCCCAGGGAAGTGAGGGATACCCACATCCCTCCTCTACTTCCAGAAAGAGTGGTGTCTCAATGTTGAGAGAGAATGTGACCAGAGACAAGGAGCTGTCAGAGGCACAGTGCCATAAGTAAATCAGATACAGTGTTTTAGAAAAGACACAATAGAATCTCCATAAAGTTCCAAAGAAGCCAAAACCAAGTCCAGACAGTTTCCTGGCTATCTCCCTCAGCCATGTGGATACAACTGTCTGGTATCAAACCAACACCCACTGTTACCAGGCAGGCCTCATCAGTCATTGACAGATATAAGTGGATCATGGGAAAATTACCTGCCTGTGAGGAATTAGCCAATCACGTGGTAATTACCTAAAGAGGCCTCATTTGGGCCGAGGTCATCTTGCAAAAGAGGAATGAGATGTGGCAAATGATGGGCAATTGTACTTACAGTCAAAGAGATACAAATTAAGGGAAATACCGTAGCCTCTATTCCATAAGTGAATGCACTTTTGGGAAATACCCAGAATTGACTGAGATTTGGCCAGTGAGAAGATCGACAAAATGCTGCCCACAGTGGTGTCTGTGGCGCCATCTTCCTGCTCCTCCCAAATTTCTGACCATTTGCATAGGTTAGTGTTTGCAGTGATATTTAATAAGGAAACAATTCGGAAGCAGTCCTGGTGCCCAGTGGTATGAGAAAGTCTGGACTAATCTGTATTTCTTGGCAATGCTGGAATCACAAGAAGTGGTGCTTCTGTTATGTTTAGTGGGAACACTGGGGTGTGCACCAGGAAATGTTACTTTTTAGTCAATGAGATCATGGTGGTTTGCATCGTCTTCTGTGTACTTGGTCAGTTTTCCCACGGTTCCTTCAGCATGCATTTGTAATTTCATGACCACAGATGCGATGTTTTGAGTGAGGTGTATGACCCCCATAGCAGAGTGGATGGATAGAGCCCAGTTCTGTTGTGGTCCCTTCAGTCCATAGCTGTGTTCAACTGATGAGGCATCAACTGATGTTCTGACATTGATTTTTATGCCAGAACCTTACATTTGTATCTCTCTGTTGTCAGCTTAAAGATTCGAAGACACCGTTGGTGCATAGTCTGTTAAGACTCAGTGAAGTAAGAGGATTGGCTGGGCAGAGATGCCCATAGTGTCCTTCCCTCTTTTTACTGTTCTGTTGGCAAACGATAGGCCAAGTTTATTGTCACTGTACAGCTGACCCATCTGTCAGTGACTGACAGTTGGGCCACAACTCAAATGCCTAAGGTGTTCATTCTCAGAATAATCAGCAAAATTATTACCAAGTCAAAAATCATCCCTGTGGAAATCCCTTTTCTCCCTTAAGCCTTCTGGACTCAGGTCCCCAGAAGATCAAAAGCCAAGAAGTGACTTTTGGTTTTATCCTCATTTAATTGAGGCGGTCTCCTTTTCTACAAATCCGAGGTCAAAATCAGTTTGAAGAGGTAGCAGAAAAGAGAGTGGAAAGGGAAAAATTAAGGAATACTTTGTTTATTTTTATTCTTTTATTTATGTGTGCATGTCTAGGTGTATGTATATGAGCGTGTGAGTGCAGTTGCCCATAGAGGCCAGAAGGGGGTGTGTGTCCCCTGGAGTATAAGTTATAGGTCAAGGTGAGCTGTCGGACATGGGCGCTGAGAACCAAAGTGTCGAAAAGCAGCAAGTGCTATCATTGCTAAGCCAGCTCTCCAGCCCTTTCCTAGTTATTTTTAAATGCATGTGAGTATACACTTGTCTTTGCATGTGTAAAATGCTCAGAGATCGGGCTGGAGAGATGGCTCAGAGGTTAAGAGCACTGACTGCTCTTCCAGAGGTCCTGAGTTCAATTCCCAGCAACCACATGGTGGCTCACAACCACCTCTCATGAGATCTGGTGCCCTCTTCTGGTGTGCACATATGCATGGAAGCAGAATGTTGTATATATAATAAATAAATAAAATCTTAAAAAAGAAAAAAAAAGCTCAGAGGTTATGCTTCCCTGTGGTTCAGGTTTGGGAAGCCAGGTGCTGGCCAGCAGTTATAGAATCAAGAATGCAAGAGACTTTCCCATCTGTGTGTGAAGACTCTCCCTAACTTGAATAATACCTCTTCCCCATGCACTGCTCTTGTTTCCTGGGACTGGGCCAGCTCTGTTACAGGTTTCACTGATGCACAAGGTCCTTGAAATTAAAGGTGTGGTGCCTCATGTCACACAGAAAAGGTCTTTTCCCAGGTTAGGTGCCCATTCCGAAAGGGAAGGAACAGAAAAATGTGACTCCCTGTGGCAAGAGATGGCTACTACAACTTTTAGCACTCAAAAAAGCAAAATAGCTTGAATTTAAAAGAAATAATTTAACAAATAATTGGCTCACAACTAAGCAAAACATCCCTAGAATCATCTAACAAAGAATCACAGAGAAAATGCTCCCGTAGTCTGAAGCACAACAGCAGAATATAAAACTGGGCCTTGGATAATGTTGTGTAAACGTTTTGTGAGCAAGCGCTATAGCACATGCTCCCATAATTCAGTTGTTGGAACAGTCTCACTCTGTAGATACAATCAAGTACTTACATTTTACAGCAAGGAAACTAGACACAGTGGCAGCATTTGCTGAGTGAAGCTAATGACGGGATGAAGTGGTTTGAATGAGAATGACCCCCAGAGGCTCATATGTTGTCAGTTGGTAGAACAATTTGGGAAGGATTAGGAGGCATGACCTCATTGGAGGAAGTGCATCACTGGAGCCTGGCTTTGTTCATTCTCAGAAGAGACATGCCATTCCTAGTGTGCCCTCTGCCTCCTGCTTGTGGTTTGAGATGTGAGCTCTCAGCTGTTCCTGGCTCCTTGCCTTCTTTGTTCCACCATTGTAAACCCTAACCTTCTGGAACTGTCAGCCCAATGAAATGCTTTCTTTTATAAGATGCCTTGGTCATGGTGTTTTATCTCACCAACAGAAAAGTAAGCAATATACTGACAGAGCTGTGGTCCCATGGCAGCCACTGTGATCCTCTCATCCATTCTCCTTGCAGTGACACAGCCCTGACTCCAGCTATGCGGGAAGACAGAATCCACAGTCATGAGCGGGATGAGGGGCTGGGGGTGTACAAACAGAAGAAACTGTGTTGGGCTATGAGGATATCTTTTCTGACACATGCTATTTAATGCAATTATATAGAATGTGTATAGTGTCCATGTCTGTCGATGCATGTGTGTATATGTGTGTATGTGAAGTCCACATGTTGACATGGGTGCTCTTCAGTGGCTCTCTACCCTATTTTTTGAGACAGGTTCTTTCACTAAATCTGGATCCCATTGATTCAACAAGGCTGGCTGGTTGGTGAGCCTGGAGATCCCCCTCAACACTGTGGTTACAGACATATGCTGTCCACCAACCTTTAATTTTTTATTTTAATTTGGATAAACACACAGAGAGAACATGGATGAAAAAGATCTGCTAATATTCCCCCTTCCTTATTGTTTTCAGAGAATCCACTTAATTAGGAACAGTTATAAATGTGCATTGTAACAAGGCTTTCTAAGAATTGGATTCTGAGGGCAGGAGAGATGGATAAACAATTAAGTGCTCTCACTGCTCTTGCAGAGGACCTGGGTTCAGTTCCAGTACCCACATGATGGCTCACAACCATCTGGAACTCTGGTTTAAAGGGAAACAGGCCTTTTTCTGGCTTTCATGAGCACCGTATGCACATGGTACACATACATACATGCAGGTAAAATATTCATACACACATACATGTGCATGCTTGTGTGTGTACAGAGGACAACCATGGGTTTGGGTCCTTCCTTAGTCATCTCCCGCCGTTTTAAGACAGGCTTTCTCTTTGACCTGAGGCTCCAGAGAGATTCTAGGAATCTGTTTATCTCCATGTCCCATCATGTTCTCACTGGGATTATGGGTATCAGCTGGGCTTGAATTTTTTGCAATTACATTTATATAATTTAGTGTCTGGTGTGTGTGTACATGCATGCACACAAATACACACATGCCATGGTCAGTATTTGGAGGTCAGAGAACAGCTTATGGAAGTTGGTTCCCGTCTCCTGCCATGTCGGTCTCAGGAATCAAACATGGCAGCCATCTTGCCAGCCTCTGGCCAGACTTTTACAAGGCTTCTGGGGATCTGAATTCAGGTCTTCACAGTGCAAAGTGATTTGCTGTACTGCATGAGCCTCTTCTTCCATACTTGGGATTTGCTTGTTGGTGCGGTTTGTACGCACACAAGTACATAGTCTCTCTACATCCCTGTTACTGAGTTTTGTAACAGGGTTTAGAAACAAAGACTTTTCTCAGGGATTTGAAGCTGTGTGCACTCAGTAGGTAAGACTCTGCCTGTTGTGTTATCTTAATGAACTCATCTCCAGTGAGATCTGGGGGCTTTATTACTCTCTCTCATGGCTGGTGATCTGTTAATTAGCATTGCTGTATTCATTGGAGGCCTGAGATTCCATCACTGGGCCCATTTGATTCCACCACTCACCCTCTCTCAGGGACCGCAGAGCATCTGTGTCCTCGGGTGGCCGGGCCCATGGGCTGTGAAAGAGGAGGCTATCCAAATCCACTTCCCTAGATGTGTCTTGAATCCTTGAGGACACAGTCAGGCTTCCAGACCATCTGTGCATGTTTGGCTGCAGAGTGGATTGTGACTTCCATTGTGCTTTTGAAAGCGCTGATCGAGATGGCTCAATGCCACCACAGAGAGGACTTCAGGGCTTGTCATGTTACAGGGGCAGCTGTGTTCAGGCAGCAGAGAGTTTGCTCAGCTCATGGCTGCAGGTTTGTGCCCTCCAGGTGTCACCTATGGATGTGCAGGGACGTGAGAATCCCAGTCTTGGTATCCGGGAAGAGGATGCAGGGAAGCAGGTGCTAGGCTCATGGACAGCACTCAAGTGTCTCATTATGCTTCTGGGCTTGGAATTCTGGGGACTTCCTACCAGGCTCTGCAGTCCATGTCATCTAGATGTTATCATCTTAAGACATATAAGTCTGCTTCTGCCTCATGTATCCAGAAACATTGTGCATACATTCAGGAAGCCTGCCTAATATGTCCAACAGTAAAGATGGGATAAAGGGTTGGTAACATATGTTCAGTAGCACATTTGCACACACACACACACACACACACACACACACACACACACACACACACACACACAGTCACAGTGTGAACACCACACAGCCTTGATGGAATGCCAAGGGTTGCCTAGGAAGAGCTGCAGGATGCCACATTCTCTGAGTCATGCACTGTGGAGGATCAATTAAAGGTCCTCCTTCCCTTCCTCCCTTTCTTTCTCTTTCCCTGCTCTCCCTGCCATGCCCTCCTTTCTTCCCTTCTCTCTCCTCCCCTTTCTTTCTCTTTTTTAAAAAAATCGTATGTATGCATGTCTGTCTGCATGAGTGTAGTTGCCTGCAGAAGCCAGAGGAGGACATTGGATCCCCAGGAGCTGGGGTTACAGGAAGTTGTTAGCCACCTGATATGGCTACTGGGAACCACACTTGAGTTCTCTCAACTACTGAGCCATCTCGTCACCCCCATGGGACTCTATTCTTTAGGGTCAGCATCCTAAAAGCTGAGACAAACTATACTAGCCTGGTATGACAAAGATATGTGCACACAATGAGGGGCCAGGAGACCCCAGAGGTATTCTTTGTTTATATTTTAAGTATTAATTTATTTTTAGTATGTGACAGTGGTGGGGCGGGGAACATAGGCCACAGCATGGAGGTCAGAGAAAGCTCGCAGGAGTCAATTCTCTCCTTCTACTGTGGATTCTAGACATCAGATTCATGTCTAGGCTTCCAGGCTGGATTGGCTTTTAGATGCCAAACTATCCCACCAGCCTCCTTGTTTCCTAAATTGCTTGAGGAAGTTCTGCTTCCATCTTCAGAGAAGGGATTTCCCACTTTTGGAGGGATGTTCTATGAGTGGAGACCGGAAGGAGGACTGTTGAGGTTCCCTGTCACCATCTGTCAAGGGCATGGACTATAGTGTCATACCCAGAGTCCCAGAGTGTGAAGCTTCCACCATCTCCCACAGTCAAGGATCTCCATGCATCTAAAAAATACCATTGAGGCAACAGTCTAAGAAACAGCAATACTCCAATCTAAACCAGGGGAATTATATATGGCTGGACAAGGAGGTGGGGTTATTATATACAGCTGAAGCAAGGAGATGGAATTATTATATATAGCTGGACTCCCATGGGGCTGAAGTGTTGGTACTTGACATGACCAGTGCCTATTCAACAACACACATTCACCGGGAACTTCTTCCACTCTCTACAACCAGGTAACCTCCAGCAAATATTTCATTGCTGCATTGTTTAGAGTCAGGAACTGCAGTACAGAGCAGTGAAAACCCCTGGTTAGCAAGCATCGCTCAGCTGGTGCGTGGCAGGGTCATGAAGTAAAAATGATAGCCAGATCCCACAATCTGCTCCTCATCAACCCTCAGCATTCTTCTCATTATGTGGCCATTTTCATCCTTCTTAGAGCCTGGACTCCAGGCACAGAATGTCTGGTTCCCGAGTCCTTGCTGAATGACTGTCCCAGGGAGTGCCTGAGCCACCAAGAGGAGATGCTTGCACCATGGCAGTCTAGATGCAGAATCGTCCCTGGCTTCGAGTACTCCTCTTGCTGCTGTCTGCCCAGGAGTCAGAGTGCACATTTTCACAGCCCCTCTCTCTGTGTTCTTTTTACACAGACAAGAGCGAGAATGGCGAGGTACACCAGAGGAAGAAGATGGCAGTTGCTGGCCTCCCAGAGGGCACTGTCCCGTCAGGGCCTGTGCAAGGGAACCCAGGGCAGACTGGGGTCAGCAGCTGGAGAAGGATCGCTCTGCTCATCCTGGCCATCACCTTACACAACGTTCCAGGTGAGGACTGGTCCTGGGGCTGTCTGTCATCTGCCTGAGGGTCGCACCATTGTCCACACAGCTATGCAGCTGGGAAAGGGGAACTGTCTGTCAGTAGTGACATGAGTCCTACTTGGAGGGCAGTGGAGGCCATTCTATGCTATGGTGATTCATTCTAGAATGATCTTTGCATGTTCCATCTCCCCATTCCAGTTACTTTAAGTAACCTCTGTTATTTTGACCCAGGAGTCCCTTTCTTTAGGTATTTGGTACCAGGTACCAAATTACATGGAACATAATTCTGTATTGCCCATGATTCTGGGATAGAGGGAGCTTCCCGGAAGTGCAGGATGTCTCCAGTTCTGACTGATGCTGTTAAGGATGTAGGGAATTCAGGGGCTCAGGAGATAGCTCAGTCAGTGAAGTGTCTGATGTGAAAGTGTGAGTTTCATCCAGAGAACCCAAGGGGAAAATCTGGATGTGGTGACGTGTGCCCGTCATGTCGGCACCGGGGACAGGAGGATCCCCAGGGCTTGCTGGTCAGCCAAGCTATTTATTTGGTGAGTTCCAGGCCAGCAAAAGATCCTGCCACCAAAAATTAGGTGGACAGAGCTGAGGAATACACCAAAGGTTGATTTGTAGCTTTTTATATAATACACACACACACACACACACACACACACACACACACACACACACCTGTACACACACATGCACATCCACAGGCATGCACCCCATTGCACATGTATACCAAAAAAAAAAAAAAAAAAAAAGAACAGTATGGAAACCTGTCTTGATTGACATTCATACTTCACTCACGTGCTTTCTTTGTAGGGACCTTTTCCTACTAAAGTTCTTTACAGAATAACTTATTTGAAGTCTTGGGATTTAATTTTATGGGGGAAAGACTTAATGGTGCTTTATTTAAAATATAATACTTCTTATAAAGCAATGAGAAGACACAGGTAAGCATAAAATATAAAACAATAAGGCTACTAGAAAAAAATAAATTAATGAAGGATCCAGAGCTGCTGGGGACACACAGTGGAACTCTCACTCTGCCACCCACTGATGAGTTTATCTCTGAACACTGTTTGGTTTTCTCATGGATGAAATGGGACTTTTGCCAAATGGTTTCTTCTGAGACATGTGCACAGCCATTGGCTATGCTCAGGCCCTCTGAGCATTTGACAGATGGGGGTCATTGTATGGACCAGGCTCCTTGGGTCTTTCAACCATGGCTTTGTCAGCCTTGAGCTCTTAATTGTTTCCATCCATCTTTTGCTGAAAGTTGAGCATGTGCAGTAGTTGTCCCTGGGGCCTGTCGGAGGTGATTTGTTTTATAGATCCACACCGAGTTCACAGATCCTGTCTGTTGTCTGTGACAGGGGCAGCACAGGCAGCCACAACTCGCTAAGGTGACAGCGCTTCTCTCTTAAGGCTCATGGAGATGTGATTCTGCCATCTCCTGGAATTGGTTTTGTAGAAGCAGAGAACATGGCAAGGATAAAATCACTCCTCTGGAGAACTGGTACTCTCTTATTTGTGTGAAGATGACGCCAGGTGTAGCCTCGTCTGTGTCATTATATCTGGTATACATGGAATCTGTCTGAAACACCAGGCACCAGGTCACTTTTAAGCTGGGCTCTTCCTCTGGGAGGAGAGAAACGTGTTTCTAGTACTTTCCTTTGTAGTCACAGCAGTTTCTATTGTGTAATCATAGACAGGCTGCTTTTCTTAGAATTTTCCTCATTGCCCATCTCTCTCCTATTTCTTTCTCGGTGCTTTAGCCCTCTCTGAGTCAGATGTGCACCTTCTTGGTTAACTTCCTAAAGCTCTTCATACAGCGTGTCTTCTGATGGAGTCACACATGGGACCCCGACACACAGTGCCCAGAGTAGACCTAAGTGGGTTTGCACTGTTGGGAGCTCCTGTCATGCTCCCCACAGTATCTAAAGTCACCCACTGGAAGTTGGAGGGCTCCTGAGTCTCCTCCCACCTGAGAAATACCAGTCACTGAAGAAACAGGTTACCTGTGTCATCCTGTCCCAGCACAATGGAAGGGAGAGGTAGGGGGATCCTTAGCTACATAGAAAGTTTGAGGCCAGACTGAGTTACATGAGACCCCATCTGAAAAAATAAATCACCTAACTCTGAAGTTCCCAGCAGGTTTATTTCTCCTGCCTCTGGTTTCTGCTTTAGTCTGAAGAGAATAACTTGCCCACGCTTCCTGTCAGTAGCACGCCCTCTGACAAGAGTCATTTTCAGAGCCTGTCCAATGCCAGCTGCCTTTGGAAAGGTCTCTTTTAACACCATCCATCATGGTTTATTAAAAATTTAGGTTCAGCTTTGACATTCCCCAAGACCCTGGGTTTTCAGATGGGCTTTCCACAATGACTTAATGGATAATTGATTTTTTTTTTAACTTTTTGTCTTTGCTGGTTTGGTTTTGTACATCCTGAGGATGACATTTTGTTTAAAAATCTGTATCGTAATGTGGGAAAAAAAGAAAGAAGGTTTGTTAATGGATGGCCTGGCTCTGGAGTGTCTGGAGTGTGAGGACACACCTAAGGGCACTTGAGTTAATGTGTCAAACCTACATGTGAAGACAAATGCATTCCCAAGGCTCTGTGATTCTCCTTGATTCCAGTGAAGTTATGGACCTTTGTCAGTCACTTTTCATTACTATGACAAAATACCCGAGAGAAACCAAGTTAAAGGGAAAAAAGGTTTTCCTTGCCTCAGGATTTCAGTCCCAATTCTTTGGGCTTGAGGCAAGGCAGAGGTATCATGACAGCAGGCCAGTGTGGTATCTCTCTGTGATGTGACGTGGACCATTGTATACTCAGTTACTTAAATCTGTGTGTTTCCCCTCGTTAGATGGGGCATCTTTCTCAAAGATCACCTCCACATTCCTTTATCAAGCTTTGGTCGCAGTGTATTCTAGAACTCTGACCTAGTCCATGGCTATTCTATACTCCAGCACCAGGAGAAGCAAGGTGCACTTGCTTCTCACCCCTGTTCTAGGAGACCAGAGGCTGACCAACAACTGAATGATTCATTCTCCTTCTGTGTTGACTATCAGGTGTGCTAAGGGTAAGTGTGTGTGTGTGTGTGTGTGTGTGTGTGTGTGTGTGTGTGTGTCTATGTTGGGGGTTGATCAAAGATGTTTTCTTCATTCAGTCTGCACCTTACTCTCTGAGTCAGCATCTCTCACCAGGACCTGGGGCTCAGTGATGAGGCTAGACTGCCTAGCCTGTAAACCCCGGGGATCCACTCATGTCCACCTGCCCAGCTCTGGGGTTGCAAGTGCCTGCTGGCACACCCAGCTTTTTGTATGGATGTTGGGGTGAATGGCAGGTTCTCATGCTTCCTCTGCTTCACACTTGAGGTTGATTATGGAGACCCACAATGGAGCCTGCATAACTTGCTTCTCATCCTCCTCTTCTTACAGTCAAGAGCTGAGTTCATTTTGACAGTTGTTGCTGTGATATAGAGACCTGGGGGCTGCTGTTTGTGTCTCCAGGACAGCACAGCGGTTGATTTTAATTATTTGGCTTGTCATCATTGCTAGCTTCTAATAATGGCTTCAAAAGGAATGCTCCAGGCTTGAGTCAGAAGTGATTTGAGTTTCAGGGAACTCAAGAACAAATTTAGAAAACAAAATATTAAGGGTGGCAGGCTGTTCCTGAGGGATAGGTTTATGACTAATTTTTATTTTCTTCATGCTTTTGTAAGATTTAGAACCAAACTTCCCTATGAAAAAATATGATTACTTGTGATGAGATAAAAGTAGTTTGGGGAAAGGTATCTCCCCAAGTGAGTTAAGCACCTCGGGACCCCTGATTCTCAACGTCCCCACCAAAGTAGAGAAAGAAGTTATATAACAGGGAAAGTCTTATTTGGGCTAGCCTGGTGTCCTCATATGAAGGAGGTAGAAAAGGAAGTTAGGAGTTTAGGACAGAGATGATCTTATTTGGGCTAGCCTGGTATCCTTGCATGTGGAACAAGGATAAGAACTCTCTGGGTCTTTTTGTTGTTGTTGCTGCTGCTGTGAAAAGTAGAACTAATCTCATTCCCAAGGGCTTCATCCTCATGGCTTTAAGTCAACCCCCCCCCCCCCGCTCGCCCAAAGCTGTCTTTAAACACCATCCTTTGTAGTGGAAACAGGATGAAAGACTGTATTAGTTGTCCATAGTTGTTTTGACAACTTTTTACTAACATAATGGCTTATAAAATAAAAGATCAGACTTATTCTCCTACAGTTGTGAAGGTCAAAGGTCTTAAATCAGTGCTTAAGTTGTTAACAAGACTGATGCGAGAGGCTCTTGGGTCAGGTTTTGGGAATCCATTCCTTGTTCCTTCCAGCCTCTGCAGGCTTCTGCGTGGCTGTCACCTTAATCCATGTCCCATGGTCTTCTCTGTTCTGCACACACACACACACACACACACACACACACACACACACACACACACCCCGCCACCTTCTGCTTTGAATTCTTTGACTGCATTCTTTAGAGCCTCCCCAGATAACTCCAGACAGTTAGGAATCTGGTCATTCTCTTTTGCCAAGAGGGCAACTCCAATAAGTTCAGGCATTAGATGTTTCTGTAGTCCTCATTGGCTGGCCACAGAAAGCGAAACAATCATTGGAATACTGGCCAGAGACAATTAGCTTGAGTCTTCCTGGATTTTCATCTTGTCCTGAGACCTCTCGTGGGCTCCAGCTCTGTCTTCTTTGTTTCCCATCCCAGACAGCTTGTTTTCCATCCTTCTGTTTAGGCTTCCAAATGGTTCTACACACCTGCTGAGTGCATTCTGCAACTTATCTGGCTCTTACCCCAAGAGAGGGTGGGTGGGTGGGTCTAGAAAGATACGGTATTTACTTGGCTTTCTCTTCTGTGTATTCAGTGAGGGTGTGAGGGTACCTTGGGGGGTGTTGCTGAATTCATCACTTGTGTGCCACTGTGACTTCAGTACCTCACAGAAACCCACTAAGTAAGGACCAGATTTGGGGTTCAAAGGGAAGAAAAATTTGTTTTGGCCTATGGTTTCCATGGGTTTAGCCCATCACAGAAGGAGAAGGCATAGCAGACAGAGCACCTTGGTCTATGGCATAGGTGACAGGACCCAGAGACCAAGTACAAGTGTCCTACTTCTTCTAGCAGTGCCACCAGCTGGCACCAAGCACTCAAATCACGAACCCATTTGGGGCACATTTCAGGCTCCGACCATAACAGTTCCCATCCCCATTGAATGAACCCCTTCTGCTGCTTACCTGTTTAAATTAGCACCATATCACCCTACTCATGTGGCCGCTCCACCTTTTGTGGCAAAAAAAAGACATTCATGGCAAATGTACTCCTGGCTGTCTTCTTCCTAAGGTAACAACATATCCAAGGGTTTTCTCCCCTTCCTGGAGAACCTTACCACATGGCATTCTTCTCCCATGATGCTCTATTTTAAAGACAGGGATTGCACAAAGTCCACTTGAAGATGTCTCTTACCCTCCCACACAGGGGAGGACACTGTTACAGCTAATTTCCCTTTTTAAGTCGAGAGAGAATCCACATACTGCAATACCCACCCTTTTGAGTAGACAGGAGTCGAAGGTATGTTCTTATCACCATGCCCGGTTCATTCATTCTCACCATCCTGTAGGGAAATCACACACCTGGCAGCAGTCGTTTCCCAGTCCCCCAGCTCTAGCTCCCGGCTCTACCCACTTTCCATCCTGATTCCCTCTGCTCTCCCGTGGATGACATCATATACCAAGTGTGTGGCCTGCTGCACTAGTTTCTTTCATGCAGTCTCTCTGCTTTATCGAATTTATACTGGTTCCACCTCTGCTGGAAGCCCAGAACATTCTCCATTCTGTAATGTGATGGTTAGCCGGAATCAACAAACTGCTTCTGGAGACACACCTCAGGTTTCCAGAGAGGTTCCACTAAGTGGGGGACACCTGCCTGGATATGGACACCATCCTATGGGGTGGGGACTGAATCACACAGAGAGACTGATCTGTAATGATGAGTCTTTCTGCCGAAGCCACCCAAGCCCTGCCGCCATGTGGGTGCTTTCCACCAGGCCGCCCAAGTTCTGCCCGCTGCCATGTTAAGGTCCCAAATAACAAACAGAGACTTATATTAGGTACAAATGCTGCTTGCCCAATTGACTAGGATTTGTCATCTGCTAGCTCAGTCTTAATTATCATAAACCTATATATTTTATAAGACTTATTGAGGACACCTTCCGCTGGTGTCCTCTTCCCAGGATCACATGGCGGCTCTGTAGAGAAGAGAGCAGGAGGAAGAGGAAGAGCAAGAGGATGATTTCCTTCTTGTCCTTGCTTATATTCTGAGTCTGCCTGCTATGTCCCTTCCTGCCTGGATATCTTTACTACATTTCCCAGAATCCTCCTTGACTCCTAGTCCCACCTGCTTTGCTATTGGCCAACAGTACTTCATTCAGCAACCAATAAGATAAACATACACAGAAGGAAGGACATTTCCCATCAGTGATCTGAGCCCAGTATCCATCTCTTTGCTGCCTAATTGTGGATGTAGTGTAGTCAGCTGCCTCACACTCCCACCTCCCATCTGCCACAAAGGGCCATGTCCTCTCAAGCCCCACACCAAATTCAACCATCAAGATGCTTTTGTCACAGCAACAACAAAAGTAGCATATATGTGAATGTGTGTCACTGGGCTTGTATTCATCACCTCATGGGCGTTTGGATTCCTTCTGCCTTGTTCATTGTTAAATAGGAGTTTGGCTTTTTTGTTTGTTTTTATTGTGTGTGTGTGTGTGTGTGTGTGTGTGTGTGTGTGTGTGTGTGTGTGTGCATGTTTTGCTATTTACATAGCTTGGGGTAGAACTGCTAGGTCACATGGAAACCTTTTCATTCTTTGAAGTCCATTGTTTCTTTTGCTAAGCTCCTCCCACTTTGTTCTATGCCTCCAGCCTTACATGCTTTTAGTATGTTGTAACTCAGGACTGACCACAGCACCACTCAAGCAAGTAATGGCGTTGGGGTGTCTGTGAGTCCCACTCTTTAAGGAGTACTGATTGCTTTTGGGTTTGGATTTTTATTGAACCACTAAACATCAGGATGCTACTGATCATGGTGTAGGGCACTGGCTTCTGAGAGCTTCAACTGTTCCCATTGCCCCTGGGTGGCTTTGGAGGGCCAGCTTTCAGGACAAGGTCAGGGTTACAGCTTATGAGAGAGTTACAGAGAACGGCACAGCATCTCGTTTTCCTGGGACAAAGACTGCATGGAACACTCTTATTAGATGCAGATTTTCCCAGGAAAAACATGATGTCATCACTGTAAGTCACATTCTGCTTTCAGACACTGGGGTCATTCTCAGCCATCAGTAATACAGGCCCAACCCACAGGTGAGCACCACACACAACCGTGAATTATTGATGGTAATCAAAGGCATTTACTAAGGCCTTGGAAGTTCTAGGCCCTGTAGGAAGTATTCCATGATTACGTTTTGATATTTGTCCTCTTGAGTGAGACAGAGATGCAGAAGTTGTGAGATGGAGCCTGTGGCCTCACAGCCAGTCACTACGGCGAGGCGCACTCTTGCGCAGCCGCTCTTCCCTCCGGCTTCCTGCTCCCTGCTTCAGCGAGCTCTTGGCTCTTTTCTACTGATGGATGGCAAAGCTCTTCAGTTATTTAAAAAAAAAAAAAGTTCAGAGAACACATTTTGCTTTTCTATTTTATTTTATTTTTTTGTAAGAACATGAAATGTTAGCATCTGTGGCACCAGCAGGGTGTGTTGGAGGACTTCTCGCTCCAGATGTCCTGGGCCTTGTTCTGCAGCAGGCTCAGGCCTGGCAACCTGGATGGGAGGGTTCTGCCATATCCAGGACTGTCACCTACAGAGCTCCACTAAGGGTTACAGAAGGACTGCCTGAGGGGTGTCCCCTCCACACATCCATCACCAGCAGGTGAGGATGAACCATAGAGTCAGTAGGGTGTGAATTTAGCTCCTACAGCCACCAAGTATCCTATTAGCCACGTGTAAAGGCCCGAGCATCTCAGTGCTGGCAGATGTGAATTGGTGACAACATCTCACCTTGCACTTGGGTATGAAGTGAGGTAACAGCTATTGCAACAGGCAGGCCACCTGCTGTGGCAACCAACTTTAAGGCAGAGCCTGGTGAGCATGAGCTCCTTTGTCTCCACCCCCTTTCCCCTCCCCCTTTCTTCTCCTCTGGGGCTCCTTAGTTTAATCCTTATGGATTTTCCAGTTCTAGTCAGGTGACCTTCAAGGGGGGGGGCAGCTCAAAGCCCTTTAATTCTCATCTCCAGCAGGTTACTTCAAGATTCTTCTCATTTACTCCAGGAGTTTGAAAACACTGTAATATTCTCCTTTAATTATCCGCACCTCAGTGGGAGGCCTGACATTATAATTAGCATGGGCTCCGGCACGGGATGACATTTTGCTCAACATACCGTGTTCCTGGGTGTGTGCTGTAGCAGAAGTTGAGAGCACACTTCAAATCATGCTGTGGGATGTGATCATGTGGCCTGGCATGAACTCCGAGAGTGGGGAATTGCAGTTCCAGGGTCCCTGTGTGATCTCATAGGAAAGTGCCCGGCAAGCTGAGAGGCCCACCACCACTGCCAATGCTGTGGACACACAGGATTCCAGAGCCCTGCTTCCTGCAAAGCCATAAGCTAAGACTGCACTTGGATTATTTGTGTTAGGATGAAAACTAGTTTCCACATTGACTCTGTGTCATTCCCTGCCTCTTATGTAAGGAGAAAAATCAAAGCAGATAGTTGGAAGACAGTTTTTGTATTTATTTGCCAAGTTTCTGGTTAACCTTATGCCGCCTTGCTATTATGGCCAGAACAGGGTTTAAATAAGGCCTTATTTGTTTAGCTGTGTATTTATTAAACTTTTTTTTTTTTTTTTAAGACAAGGTCATCCTGTATAGCCCAAGATAGCCTGGAACCCACTCTGTATCCAAGGCTGGCCTGAAACTCTGGCAATCCTACTACCTCAGCATCTTAGGTACGGGCATTATAGGCATGAGCCACTATGCACAGCTTAAGAAAGAGGAACCCTGGAGTTTGGAACCCAGACTGTCTAGCTGAATCCAGGAGCTTCCAGTTCAAGCGTGGAGTGATTCAGCATGTCCTGACATGGATGTCTGGTTCCCATACACGTGCATACACATGTACATGTGTACCTGTGTAAATGTGTGCATACATACACACATGAGCACATACGTCCGTAAACACACAGACTTCATCCTGTAGCCAAGGATGACCTTTAGCTCTGGGTCATCCTGCAGAGCTCTATTCCTTGAGTGCTGGAATTACAGGTATGTGCTCCACACTTCATTTGTGTGTTGTTACAGGTTGTTCCCAGGGCGTTTTGATTGTATGGCCAGCATTCTAGCAGCTGGGCTGATGCCTCAGACGCAGTTCTGCTTTGTTCTTGAGTGGGGGACAGATGTGGATTCGATAGCTTGTCCAGGAAAACTGGTACATGCGATGAGTCATGCTGTCCAGTGAGGGGCAAAGGCTGCTCTAAGATTGTGAAGGAAAGCTTTTCCTCCTCCTCCTGCTGCTCCTCCTGATCCTCCTCCTGCTGCTCCTCCTCCTGCTGCTGCTGCTCCTCCTACTCCTACTCCTCCTGCTGCTCTTCCTCCTGCTGCTCCTCCTGATCCTCCTCCTGCTGCTCCTCCTGCTGCTCCTCCTCCTGCTGCTGCTGCTCCTCCTACTCCTACTCCTCCTGCTGCTGCTCCTCCTGCTGCTGCTCCTCCTGCTGCTCCTCCTTCTGCTGCTCCTCTTTCTGTCTTCCTCCTCTTCCTCCTCCTCCTCCTTCTTACTGCTCCTCCTCCTTCTGCTCTTCTTTCTCCTTCTCTCCTACCTTCAAATAGACACCTGCCCCCTCTTCTGGCTAAGACAGCATAAGCTGACAGGTCATGTCAGCTTATGCCCTCCTGAAAAAACAGCCCCTTAGCTTAACTCAGGTATTGCGGAAGGGACTCTGTCTCCTGGAGACCACTGTGACACTTACTCTCAGGCCTTTGCTAGGGACATTGCCAAGCTTGGCACTCACTGCCGCTACATAAGACATTTAGTTAACAATACATTTTCAAGAATTGCTTTACTTCCCTTGGAAAACAATTCAGGTGTCATTTACTGTGTATATCTTTTAGTCATTGGCTGCCAGCGAGGCTAAGGTCTGTATTTCCTTGGTAACAGTGACATACGTTCTTAGGGTCTGAATTAATATTCTACCATTTTACAACCAATTATCATATCACACTTTAATCGCTTTCAAAAGGAACGGGATTTTTTCATTAGTTGTCACAATCTTATCCCCACATTGCCATTTTGTTTCCTGGCCACTGATTATATTTCTAATCCAGACACATGACCTGAAGATGCTTATTTTGGTACAGATGAGAGGAGAGGAAGTAATCTTTGTAGTACTTTCTGAGCATTTGCAATTCGAAGCAGCAACACACCTACATCTCAGAGACCGAAGAGAGGGAGGCCGGAGAGATGACGGCTCAACAGTTAAGAGCACCTGTTCTTCTACAGAGGACCTGGGTTCAGTCTCCAGCACAGACATGGCAGCTCACAACTATCCATAGCACCAGTCCAAGGGGATCTGACATCCAAGCGTGCCAGACACTCACATGGTACACATACATATAGGTGAGCAAAACATTCACACACATACAAAAAAAAAAAAAAAAAAAAAAAAAAAAAAAAACAAAAACAAATATATCTTTAAAGAAAGAAATACAGAAGAATACAATGCAGGTTTTTAAACTCTCTGATAGCCATAAATAGGAAAGATATGTGAATATACATATGTTTTATATCTATGCATATATATATCATTTCTTCTAAAATCTTCCCTGGGGTATAAATTTAAAAAATAAAAGAAGAGCGAATGGGATTAATTTACAAATTACATTTCATCTAATATAGCTGCACTATTACCATTTCAACATGGAATCTGCAATTAAAACGTGGAAGACTATATATGTTCTGAAGTGTGTGTTTTATGTTCATGGCACATTTCAATATGGATATTGAATTTTAATGGTTAAAATGAAATTTAGTCATTTTGAAACAGAGTTGTGAGCTAAGGACATAGTTCAGTGGGTAAAAACCACCTGCCACACAAGCACCTGATGACCCAAATTCAAGAGCCCCAAAAACAATGTAAAAATCAAAATGCTGTGGCTGGGCAGTGGTGGCGCACACCTTTAATCCCAGCACTTATGAGGCAGAGGCAGTCAGATCTCTGGGAGTTCAAAGCCAGCCTGGTCTACTGAGCCAGTTTCTGGACATCCAGAGTTACCTAATAGCCCCTGTCTTTCAAAATAAATAAACCAACATTGTAGACTGAATGGATCATCAAAGTCAACACAGTCATTGCAAAAGTCTTGGGAGCAGGAACTTGGGTTTTGTTTTGTTTGCCTGTAGTCTTTGAAGACAAGGCAGTTAAAAAGTCACTTTGACTACTGACTGTAACGATCAATCTTTCCACCAGCCACCTGAGCCCCGTCACCACGTGGTTGCCTGAAATAACACACAGAGACTTATATTAGGTACAATGCTGCTGGCCAATGACTAGGATTTCTTATCTGCTATCTCTGTCTTAAGTATCAACCATAATTATTAATCTATATATTTTATAAAGACTTATCTGATTGAGGATGCCAGCGGCATGCGTCCTCTCTTGTCGGGCTCACATGGCAGCTCCAGAGAGGAGAGGGGGAGGAAGAAGAAGAGAACCACTTCCTGCTTGTCCCTGCTTATATTCTGAGTCTGCCTGCTATGTCACTTCCTGCCTGGATCACAAGACTTCTTTTTACTACATTTCTCAGAATCCTCCTTCTCTCCTAGTCCCGCCTAACTTGCTCCCCTATTGGCCAACAGTGCTTTATTTATCAACCAATAAGACAAACACATACACAGAAGGACTTCCCTCATCAACTGACAACACTGCTATTCAGAGCTTGAGATATAGCTCAGTGCTAGAGCTCTTGCCTGACATGCGCAAGGCCTTGGGTACTGTTCCCAGCACTGCAGGACAAACAAAACAGAACAAACAAACCAAATGAGAATGAAACAAAACAAAAGAGTTGTCTATTGGCATTGGTGTTGTCAGCTGTCTGGCATGGTGGTGGGAGCTCATGTAGCGTCCACAGCCAGGAAGCAGAGAGAGGTGGATTTTGGTGTTTATCTTGCTTTATCCTTTTATTGAGTCCAGGATCTCAGCCCAGGGAATAGTGCCAGTCATATTCATGGTGGGTCTTCTGTGCCCCTTCAGTCTTTTTTGGGGGACTCCCTCACAGATATACCCAGAGGTTTGTTTCCATGGTGATCCTAACCCCGTCAAGCTGACAAGATCAGTCATCACAGAGGGCTTAGCGGGGACTATAAGAACACCCTACACAAAGGGGCAGCTCAAGGCCATTGCCTGGGTACCAGATGGCTGTCTCTCATCCCACTCACCTAGCCACGGAACTGACCTGCCTCCTGGGTGTAGGGGGTAGTCTATGTCAGAGGTGTCCTTTTTTTTTTTTTTTTTTTTTTTTTGCCAGATTTCATCCTCAGTGCTCTTCAGCTGGCAACTCTCCCTGGGCTAGGGTGCATGAGATACACACCAGACCCTTGTGGTCCCTGGAGAAACAGAGGACCAACCCCACAGCAAATGCCAGGCTGCTCCCATCTCTTTGGGCCAAAGTTATAATGGTGTCAGCAGATGTCCCTGTGGGTGGTCCACCCCACCTCAGGTGACCTTGGCAAAGGTGTGGTTCACTTCACTGTAAATGGAGATGCAGCATTTCTAGAACATTGGCTCATAAAAACGCTCAGCACCTTTGCTAGCTTTAGGTCCTCCGAGCAGCCACCACCCCTGCTTCCACTCTCTCCCTGTACCCCTAGGAGCTTTTCTAATTTGTTCCCGAGCCACAGCAGATAACAAGTTTAATCAATTGATAACGTTCAGGGTTCACGCTCTGTAACAACCCCAGCTGATTCCTATTCATGTATGCTAATCTTAACGCACATTAATTATGCATTTAATAAGTCCTTGTTTATTCTGTTTGCCTGCACTCCCTGGATGGCTTTTATGGTGTGAGGTTGAGAATAATGACAGTGTTACTTGTGTTCTACAAATAACAATTAACCGAGGGTGGATCCTCAAATGGAAATTCCATTTTCCTTTCCTTTCTCAGAGGAAAATGACATTTAATCATCTTCTAGGCCTAGTCCCTGCTCTGTCATTTGTTCACTCTCAGGGCTGTGACTGCCTGTGGAGTCCCATTAGCAGAGCTGTGTCTTGTCCTGACTTGAAGGACTTCATTGCTTTATGCTCCCCTCTTCTAAACCATTAAGTCTGGGAGCTCAGTATGTCAGCTTGGGAGAGAAGACAGACTTTCCTTCATAGGCAGGCTGGGGGTGTAATATATCTTTAAGATGAGTCTGTGTGAAGCCTCCCAAACCCCACAGGAGAGGGTTGTGATCAATCTAAGCTCCAAGAAACACCAGGATCATTGTGCCATTTTGAACCAGCCAGCTCTATTCTTCTGCCAGTAGACAACCCTGTGGCCTGTGTGTTTTAGATGTGACCTGCCCACTTGTGAATGTTAAGACCCTTATTAGGGTCGTCCCTCAATCAGTTGCTGCTGGGAGCTGGGGCCTTTGGGACTATCCATTTGGTTGCTTTTGTCCTGGATCCTGTGCTAAAGCTGGTTGTCTTATCCAGGGTTTCCATTGCTGTGAAGAGACACCATGACCATGGGAACTCTTATAAAGGAAAACATTCAATTGGGGCTGGCTTACAGTTTCAGAGGTTTAGTCTATTATAATTGTCATGGTGGGAAGCATGATGTCATACAGGCAGACATGGTGCTGGAGAAGGATCAGGAAGAGCATACTAGGCCTGGCTTAAGCATCTGAGAACTTAAAGCCCACCCTCGTAGTGACACACCGCCTATAACAAAGCCATGCCTACTCCAACAAGGCCATACCTTCTAATAGTACCACCACTCTCTACGGGCCTATGGGGGTGGTTTTCTTTCAAACCACCATGCTGCTTGCGTTCAGTTGTCTGCAGATAACTACAGCCTCATGACCTGGCTTGCTCCTCACTGTCTCAGTTCCTTTGTCATTGCTGTGTGACACAATACACGACAAAGGCATATCGAGCCAGGAAAGAAGATTTACAGTGGCACACAGTTTGCAGGTACAGTCTATCATATATCACTGTGGCTGTCATGTCAGCAGAAAGACAAGACAGAGTGTCACATCACATCAGTGTCCAGGAAGCAGAGAGCAGTGAGTATCATCATCAGTTCCTGACTGACTTTCTCCTTTTCATGCAGTCAGGGACCGCAGCCTGAGAAATAATGACAACCGTGTTTAGGGTGGGTCTTCCGTCATCAGTCAGCCCAGCTGAGTCTAGAAACTCACTTCCAGACACTCAAGAGACTCCCTCCTGAGCACTTCTAGAGCCTGCCAAGGTGACAGTCAACACTGACCAGCACTCGAACCCTCTTCCCTGATGGCTGTATATCGGTGTTAGCAGCTCTGTGGGTACCCCTAGGCACTGGGATCTTTGCAGCCCATGACACTGGCTCAGGTTCACTCCCAGCCTTGTGTCTCCCCTTTCTTCACTTCAGCAGCACATATATTCTAAATGGAATTGGAGTGATGACTCTGAAAATTAGCCTACTCTCTGGATAATTCTCCACAAGAATGAGTGGACAGTGCGATGCATTTTGGTGGTCAATTGTTGCTGTGACAGAATACGCCATCAAAACGGACTTCAGGGAGAAAGGGCTTATTTGGCTCACAGTTTGAGGTTCCAGTCCACCACGGTGGGGGAGGCACAGCTGCAGGAGTGTGGGACAGCTGATCACATCGCAGCACTCACAGTTTGGGAAGCAGAGAGAGATGCATGCTGGTCCTTATCCTTTCTGTATTCAGTCCAGGACTCCCTGCAGGGAATGGCGCCTATCCCTCCCTGGTGTGTCCGGAAGCTTGTCTCCTAGGTGCAGTCTAGGGCATGTGAAGCTGGCTCTCGTATTAACCATCACAGGGAGGGATCCTGGACAAAGTCACACAGTTGAAGAGTGGCTGAAAAATGGAATTCGCTTGTACTCCACAGACAACATGAAATTTGGGGGGTTTATCTGAACGATAACAAACTAGATAGATATCAAAGTTCCTCAGTACCGAGGAGAGGTCAGAGTTCATACTCAGACTCTGTATGAAGTAACCCCTTTTGAGTGTGTGTGTGAACAACCCCCAGTGGAGACTGACAAGCCTGGCCCCTGCTTTGCAGGTGCAGTGGGGGTAGCTAGGGTCATGGACACGAGCTGGCTGACATTAAAAAGGATTGAGTTGAATAGTGGTTTTCTGGGTGGCTAGATGCAGGGCTTGGAACTTCCCCACGGTGCTCCTTTCAATTCCTGGCTCCATCTCCTTCAGCTGTGGAGCTCACTCAGTTCACCAGCCTGCTTCTCTGGCCCCTGTTTAGGCTCACAACTGCCACCTCTTATGAGTTTGTTCACTTATTCTTCCTCGATATGCTTAGACGTCCTTCTTGGTCCGGGGATCGGGGCAACAGCAGTAGAAAACAAACATGCTGAAGCCTGTTTTCTGAGCAAATGAGGTTCTTCTTAAATGTCAACAGCACAATCCAGGTGTCTTCTTTAAATCAAACCCTTTGCTCCAGGCCTAGCTGTTTGTCTGCAAAATCAATAAGTCGTGGTGACAGTGACATCTTGGCTTTAATTCCATGCCCTGTCCTCCAGGGTTAGCCTGGTCTTCTCCCCTCTAATGTCGGCCACATAGGGCTTTTGCCTTAGTAGTGGACAGCATTAGATGGTTAGCTGAGAAGCTGAGTCACTGTTTCCTCCAGAAGATCAGGGAGTATGCCAAGGAGGCCACAAGGAACTGGCCGGGGCGGGGGGGGGGGGGATAAAGTGGGGATGCATGAGGTCTGGGGTAATACTTGGGGATATGCACCTGTCCTGGTCTCCTTGGGCACTCCCTTGTGAGGAGCCAGTCACTCTGCCCCGGTCTGCTTTGTCCTGGAGGACTGGGGTAAGTGCTGGGTTTTACCTCCTGGTAATTCTGAAGAGTGCCCTGTTGCTTAGAGACAGGGATGGTGCCTGAAGTGAAGATAAGGTTGTCAAGGAAACCAAGCCACAAATTCCCTTGTTTTTCTTCAGGTTGCTGGACTGAAGAGTAAAGGATTTTTACTCTGACAACTGCAAGGCGATACCTTCCTTTCTGTGTGTGCCTAGCAAATTGATGTGTTGTCCGAAACACAGCCGAACTGGTCCCTAAGCTGATAAACAGGGCTCCGAGTTCTGACTCACTATTTCCATGGGAGAGCACTTTCAAGTATAGACAGAATTAGGTGGCCATTTCAATCTGGACTTTCTTAGCCACTCTGCCAAACAAATTAGCCTCTTGGAATTCTGACTTCATGTAGAATCCCTGCTGTGCTGTTGCAGTTTTCTTCTTGGTGGTGGTGGGGGGTCCCCCAGTGAGGTCTCCCTCTTCTCTGTTTCATGCTTGAGATGGTGACCCTTACACACCTAGGCATCTGCCTCCCAGTCTTGGCAGTACTCAGGGTTCTCCTTCACCCTCTCACCTGCTCTAGCCTACTGTGTCAGCATGTGAAGACAGGTGGGGTGACACCCAGGAATAAACCCCAAGTGCTCACGCTCTGCTGGGGGCATTTAAGGTTCTATGAAAAGGTTTTTGGCTGGTGGTCAAAAGTATCTCATGATATAAGAAGCCTGCTGATAGTTTATGTGTCTGTCTGTCTGTATGTATGTATGTCTCTCTGTCTATCTGTCTGTCCCACTGTCTCTTGACTCTGACTTTTTAATCCTTCCCTCTCTGTTGCCCACCTCCTTTTTCCCTCCTACCCAAGTGTACCTCATGAGTGAGCATCATGTCTTTTGAGCCCTGCCCACTGCCCTGCTTCTGACTATTCCCTTGCCCCACATAAACCTCCTCCACGTATGACCACCATGAACATGGTCCAGTTCTGTCCCTCTACCATGTCCAGGGGTGTTTTGGAGAAGCAGCATGATTGCTCAGCCAAGGCGGTGGGAGGGGCGGGCAGGGGACGACTTGAAACACAGCTGTTGGTGCTGAGTGAGCCACTTGTTCCAGGTCTCTGCTAGTTACTTTTCATATTGTGTCTAAGTACCTGAAAGGGGGACCTTAAGGAAGGAAATATATTCTGGCTTACAGACTTACAGGCTTACAGAGACTCAGTCCTGGCTTACAAATCAAAGGGTCTTGTCCTGGCTTGCAGTTTAAAGGGCCCCAGGCCTGGCTTACAGTTCAAAGAGACCTAGTCCTGACTTACAGTTCGAAGGGACCCGGTCCTGGCTTACAATTCAGAGGTACCCAGGACATTGTGACATTGTGTATGATGGTCAGAGCTGGAGCAACTGGTAACATTGAATCTGTAGTCAAGAAGCAGAGTAAACAGAAAGTGGGACTGAGCTATAAAATGTTAGGGCCCAGCCACAGGAGCCTTCCTCATCCTTGAGTATCCATCCACTAAAGGTTCTAAAGCACCATCATCTAGGGACCAAATGTTCATACATATAAACCAATGGTAGAAACTTCCATCCAAAACACAAGGTCTTCCTCCATGGCTTGTAAGTAGACATACTTTCCCCATGATTCTTCACATTTCCTCCTTCTGTGTCTGTCTGGGATACGTTTTCATTGTCCTGTCATTAAGATTTATTTTTAACATTTGATTATTGTATGTCTGTGTGTGGGTATGTGCATCATATGGGTGCAGTTGCCTGTCAAAGCCAGAAGAGGGCATTAGTTTCCCCTGAAGCTGGAATCAGGTGGCTGTATGGGGAGCACAACTGGGTCCTTTGCAAGAGCAGTATGCACTCTCAAGCACTGAGCCATCTCTCCAGTCCCAACATTTTCCTTTTAGTGAGGACACAGGTCATGGACTAGGGACCCGCGTTGCTTTACAGTGACCTCACTCTAGCCAGGTATCAACATATGAATTTGACAAAGATATAGTCGAGCCCTTAAACTCACTTTGTAGGGAAGACTAGACAGAGGATATTAACTTGCTTTCAGAAATGCATAAAAATCAATTTAATCTAGAGATAATCTAATTACCACTGGGTCAACTACAGCAGTGGTGTGACAGAGAATCTACAGTGGACATGAGGTGGCAGTCGGGGAGCAGGAACCAGTGCTTTGTGATGTGATGGAATCCCAGCCAGGAGATCTCAAGAGGCTAGAATTCCATGAGTTCCAGCCAGGCAGAGTGAGCACCAACTGGGAGTCCTGAGGAGATCCCCCAAAGAGGTGATAAGAAGCCTATTGAGAAGCAGGGAAACACATGGGTTTATTCAGCAGTGAGTCATCTTGTGCACCCAGACTTTTGTTGATCTGAGAAGAGTCACAGAGCAAGCCATGGGGAGCAAGCCAGTAAGCAGCACCCTTCCACTGTGGCCTTTGCTTCGGATTGAGTTCCTGCCCTGACTTCCCTCAGTGATAGGCTGTGATTGGGATGTGTAAGCCAAACAAACCCTTCCTCTCCCAAATTGCTCTTGGTCATGGCATTTATCACAGCAACAAAAAACAAACTAATACACTGAGCTTGTCTCTGTTCAACCAGGTCCTGGAGGGAAAGGAAGGCAAAGTCACAAAGGAAATAGATGAACCTTAATGTACAGCTGGGTCACAACCCAATAAACCTACTCAAAGCTGAAAATATCCTGTTGAATTTTATTATTTACTATTTCTATTTTGTGTGTGTGTGTGTGTGTGTGTGTGTGTGTGTGTGTGTGTGTGCCGCTGTCTGCATGTGTATGTGCACACACACACAAGCTCACATTTGCATGTGGAGGCCAGAGGTCAAACATAGGTGTCATTCTTCAAAACTTACCCACCTTGTTTTTTGAAAGAAGGTCTGTCATTGGTCTAGAACTTGCAAATTAGGCTAGGCTGGGTAACAGTGAGCCTCAGGGGTCCTTCTGTCTCTGCCTCCCCATCACATTACAAGTGCTTGCCACTATACCTGGCTACATACATAGGTTCTGGAGAATACTTCAGTTCTTCATGCTTGGGTAGCAAGCACTTTGCCAACTGAATAATCTCCTCAGCCCCTGAAATATGTTTAATACACTAAAGAGCACACCATCATCGGTTAGTTAATTGCTGAATGAAGTGACATTAAAGGTGGCCAGAACATTAGTCTATATAGTTAGACATAAATAATGTAACAGGAATTCCTGACTTTTTTATAAAGATGACAGAATTCATGTAACTTGTTCAATATTGGTATATATGTATATATATACATATTGCATATATATGAAGTATTTATATATAGTATAATACACGTGCCCCCCACATATATATATATACATACATACATGCACATATATATACACATATATACACATACACACATATATACATAAACACATATATACACACATATATACATACACACTTATATATACACACACATATATACACATACATACATGTATATACACACATATATGCACACACACATATATATGCATACACACACATATATGTGTACACACACACGTTGGCATTAGTGTACTCTGTATACCATTGGTACTTCACCCTTATGATCACATTCTGCTTCTTGGGTGGGTAGAAGAGAAAGTGTGGAGAGTGACAGGTGATGGCTCACATACCACGTGCTTCCAGCTTAGAGAACTATTCAAGAAAGATGGTCATGGAAGTGTGCCAGATGCATATTTGTTCCACAGAAAAGTCAAAAAGTTTTGAGATTCAAAAAAAAAATCACAAATCACTTTCTAAAGGAAGTATTTTTTGGCTTAGAGCTGTCTAAAACTGGTTTCTTTGCCTTGACTGTAGAAGCTATGGACACAGCCACCATCTTTTGATAGCCTGTTGGAGAAAGAGAACCCAGGTCTGCCAAGGCTAACTGCAACCACGTTCAATGTCAGGAACCTTCAAGGACAGAAAATGGTCTTGAGCAAGTGCTTTCTTCCCCAGGGCACAGAGCCTGGAAAAATTTATTTGCATGCTTATTAGTGGATTAGAAGTAAATCTTGCTTTTGAATAAAGACCTGTTCTTCCTATCTCTCCACTTAAGCTGGTCCTGGGCTGTGGTGTATGAAATCTAATCTGCAGTACCAGGAAATGGTTATTTATGTGAATGCTCTCCGACAGCCATTAGGCTCTCCAGAGCGTTGGAAATGATAGGTTTCTGTACTCTGACTCCCGGAGAGCCTGAGTTTATCTATTCCAACTCTGCCTGCATGGCCAACTCAGAGTGAGGGGATTAGAAGCCCCCAGCTGCGATTGGCAGAAGCCCTCTGCATTCGCCTGGAACATTCTACAGCCCCATCACCTGTGTTAATATGCTGGCTTTGTGCTTAGAGATAATTTGCAAACCCTTTTCAAGCAACTGTGCCTCTTGTTCCTCTGCTTTACAAATGTTTTCCTCTAACGAAGAAAGGGAATTGGTCATTCTCTTGCTGGGATAGATCTTCCCCCTTCCTGGCTGAAGAATGGGTGCTGGAAGAAAGGATGCATGTGTACATACACACACACACACACACACACACACAGAGAGAGAGAGAGAGAGAGAGAGAGAGAGAGAGAGAGAGAGAGGAGAGAGAGCTCAGCTCTCTGATCCCACCATTGATGGTCAAAGCTGAGTCCTTCTGGAACACACTGTATGTGGTCCCTCCCTCCACTCCTCCAAGTGTTTGGATTCCCAAGTTCAAGTTCAGTCTGAGGACAATGGTCCTAGAAATGAAATTGCTTTATACAACTGGGCAGCTACCTTCAGGAACTTTTTGGTTGAGGATGCTGAATGAAGCACAAGGGACTTTATATAACCTTCCTGCTGGGGTTTCTGACTTGCCAGCTTTCGTAAGGCATTGGCTCAAATCACAGAAAATCTGAAATACAAGCCTCTCTTCTCCCTGGCTGATAAGTAGTACACTACAGTGTTTCTGGGCATTCAAGCCCCTTTAGTGTTTCAACTTTGCATGTGGCTTGTTTCAAATTTGAGGTTACTTCATGGTTTGAGAAGGAAGGCTTTGTATTTAGTTGCTTTGCCTTCCAGAAAGTTCTAACGCACAATGTTTTCTTAGTTAAGCAAAGGGTGGGATGGATTTTGGAAAGCACTGTCAGCCTCTGTCCCACAAAGCAGACTGTTGGAACTAAACTTTCTATGTGAGCTCTGGGAAGACCCCCACAGCCACTCCATATCATACCTCCATAGGATCCACAGTGTGGTGGCTAGGAGGTTTCTGGCTCAAACAACCACTAGGGAACTTTGGAAAGTAAATGAGCTGAGGTGTGGGGCTATGGCTCAGTGGTAGAGCGCTCATCTAGCATGTGCAAGGCTATGGGTCTCCAGCACTATAATGAAAGAACTGGCCTGTTTTGAGGCTACACTTCTTTCTATGAAATAAAATGAACATACCTTTGCATTCCTGTGGCCAGTGACCTGCTTTCCTGTTTTATATTTTTGTTGCCCTCCTCCCAGAAAAAACCAATAGGCTGTTCGGGTCCTGCTAATGCCGTGCAGCAGCCATCACTTCCCTGTGGTCTTTGTACCCCTCTGCCCTACCCAGCTGCACTGCCTCATGCATTTCTTATGGAAGCTTCTGAGTTTAAAGGGTTTCTTGCTCATTCCCTTGGCTGTCCCTTCCCTGCCCTGATGATTTCATGAGCGGATAAAACATGCCCTGGGAAGTTTGGGGGCTGAAGTGCAGGATCGGTGCCACCCATTTCTTGGCCAGGGTGCATTTCCTCAAGAGTGCCTGGTGTGATTTAGTCTAGCGAGCCTGCAGTGGGCAAGAAGCAGGTGATCTGTAATTCCATCTTCCTTCCTTCCTTCCTTCCTTCCTTCCTTCCTTCCTTCCTTCCTTCCATCCTTCCTTCCTTCCTTCCTTCCATCCTTCCTTCCTTTCTTCCTTCCTTCCATCCTTCCTTCCTTCCTTCCTTTCCTTTTTTCTTTCTTGGCTTTTAGAAAAGGAATTATGGAGGCAGAGGCAGGAGTATCTCTGTAATTTTCTTGATTATTCCCTACCCTAACTCCTCAGGGTTGACAAAGACAGAATGAGGAAGGGGGATATGTTTGGAGTGAGAACCCTAAGAGACAATTAGGCCTTGAGGGCCTTTGCCTTGCTGAGTGGACTGATGCTGATGTCATGGAACTGGTTGCTATGAGCAAATGAAAAGATGAGCTTGACTCTCCTGCCTTCTCCATCACACGTTTTCTCTTAGGTTCTTTGCCTCTCACTGTGGGCAAACATAAGATGCTCTTCACCAGGTGTGGGTCCCCTGGCCTTGAGCTTCCCAGCATCTAGAACTGGAAAAAACAAATTTCTCTGCTTTCTAAACTACCCAGTTTCTGGCATCCTGCTCTGTTAACATAGAATGAACAAAAGCAGGTACCAAAGTCCTTCCCCGAATGGTACAGCTTTGACTTCATGTCCCCAAAGTAGTAAATTGTCACACGATCCTTTTCTCCCATAGGGCCTAGTTTGGAGGGCACCTCAGCTTCCATATGGGAGTGTTCTCAAGGCAGGGCTCCCTTCAGATGGGCCCGAAAGAGCGCCTCTTGCCCAGTGATCCTCTGTGTACTGACCCTACTAGAGTCACTTTGTCCTCGGAGAGGGGCCTCTCATGGTGAGAATAGATGACGTTTATGTCCCATTCACCTTTGCCCTCCCTGCCCAGGGCTGCCTGCTATCTCCCATTTGCCAGCTCTAGCCACCTCTTACCTCTCACTCCGTCCAGGATGTGTTTCCATAGCAACTCAAGCATTTCTCCTGAAGGAGCTAGAGGAGGGCAAGTTCTCTCATCCTCAAGCATGCCTGATTTGCTCTCTCAGGTGCCAGACTATGCTTGCTCTCCCTGCTTGTCAGCTGGGGAGCAGTGGTATCCAGGAGGGATGAGGGCCAAACACCCCCCACACCCAAGCGGTGCTGCTCCAGAGACCATCTTATGACAACAGAGATGCTCAGCATCCTCACTGGCCAACAGAGCGGGTTCCGACCACCCACAGCTGCTGAGCCCTTGAAATGAGGTTCCTGTGATTTGAGAAACTGGAGCTGTAATCCAGCTTCATTTCAACTAATTTAAGCTTAAATAGCCCCTTGTGGCTACTGCACTCGCCTTGTGGTGAGGTTCAAGAGTGGAGGATGAGAGGAGTAATGGCAGCATTTTTTTCTCAGCAATAGCTCCGAGAGCAGAAAATCTCTGGCAAGTGTCTTGGTTCTTCTCTGGAAGCCATCTTCACGGGTTCCTAAGCCATAAGTAAGTGGCTTTGTGGACGGCTTGTCTAACTGGCAGGTTACAAAACCATGTGGTTAGGGAGATGGGCACTAGATTATTTTATGTGTGCATGTGTGTGCAGGTACGTGTGCACAGTGTGCTCTGATTATGCCTGCACTTCAGAATTTCCATTGCTCTACAGAGGTGTCTTACTTAGACCATGACATTCTTGTCCCAGTATTAAAGCTGACTTAAATTTTATCACTTTGAAGTACATAGTCCTACAGTGTGGAGTAAAAATTAGGATTTGTTAGTTGAGCCAGTTTCTGGAGGCTGAGTTAATATAAAGTTTCTGTAAATGAAGTTATACTTTAATAATCAAAGGGAAGTGTCAAGCCCTAAGGACCAATGACAAGGTGTCTCCAAACCCACACTCATACAGGTGAGCAAGTGAAGGTGTATTTACTCTCTTTTTGTCACTGACAAAATGCCCTGGCAGCATAGATTTATTTTAGCTAACAGTTTGAAAGGTACAGCCTGTTAAGGCATGGACAGTGTATAGAGCTTATTGCTGCAGAAGCATACAGCTGGGTCTCCATACTTCCGGGTGTCCTAGGATGCTGAGAGAGCTCGGGCAGAAGCAGAGCCAGCCCATACCCCTCCAGCTCCAGCTCTACTTACATCTGCCAGCTAACACCTCATGTCCCAAAGCTTCCAACCTTCTAAAATTGCATCACAAGCGGAGGACTGACTGTTCAAACATGAGCATGTTGGTGGGGAGAGGCAGGGCATTTCATATTCAAACCATAACAAAGTTTCTTCAAAGGGCTGGCATCAGGTTGATTGAGAAACAAAGCCATTTCTGCTACCATGTCATTACGCTGAACATTCAGTTCTGGAAGAAAACATTTGCTCGGCCTAGTCCAGGGAAATTGTAGAGGCTGGCAGAGGGGCAGAGAGGAGCTCAGCTAATGATCCCATTAGCACTGTATAAGACAGAGCTTGGGTGTTCTCAATAGAAAACAGGGCAGCCACCAAAGCAGGAGGGTGAGCATGCAGGCCATATGAAGACAGCCCTCTAACACACACACACACACACACACACACACACACACACACACACACACACACACACACACACAGCCTAGAACCAAGAAGTTTGAACATACACAGGATGGGGAAATATGATTAAATCTGGTACTCATCTGATTTCATCAATGAATCACAAAACAGGAAAGTTCATTGTAGGAAGGGGGCTTGGGCGATGGCTCTGTTTCTCCTCATATGCCCACTTTACAGATGGAAGGACTAGACACTTGTCCAAGGCTCAGTAATAGAAGCAGTGGGCCAGAAACAGATGTCTGGATGTCTGAACCAACCATGTACCTGGTCCTGCCTGTCTACCCTGACTATCAACAGATGCTTGTAGGTTTCTCAAATACGTGGCATACGACTACATACTATCTCTAAGGAGGCTGAAGCAGAGGGATTGCTATGAGTTTGAGGTCAGCCTGGGCCACAGAGTGAAACCCTATCTCAAAACATGAAGTAACAATGACCAAGCCCTTTGTCTTTTTGCATAGTTGTCCCTTGTTCTTGCAATCCCATGGTGCATGCTTGTTGTAGGCAGTATCCAACCCTAGACTCCAGAAGCCAAATCATCCCATTCAATGAATCCCAATGCAAATTCATTTTCCTCTCTGCTATAACAACCAGAATATACAGGATCTGGTGGTCAGGGTTCTTAAGCTTGACCTTGGGAAGCGACCTCAAGGATGAAGCCCCTAATATTGCCCTGGTGCTTGTCCTCTGTTGGAAATGATCTCCCGTCAACTCAGGATGAACTTGGGGAACAGCTTTCTTACAATAATAGTTTTAGAATTTCTTTCTTCAGAGGACACAGCATCATTGGCTTTGAGGGAAAATTTGGAGGGAGGAAAGCCAAGGCAGTTTCTTCAATGGTCACTGCTTCAGTAGGCACAAACAGTAGCTCCCCCACCGCCCATTACTAGACAGTTTTGTCAGTAGCATTTTTGTCATGGGTACAATTTCATAGCCTTATGATATAAGCCTTTCCTTCGGAAACAATATGTTTTGCAGCAAAATTAGGCTCTTGTATCTCACAGCATCTGCTGTGTTCATCACGTGGAGCTGGCTGAGTACAAGGCATGAGTACAAGGCATGGGTGGTGTGTTCTGCCCCGGAGGGCTAGCCATCTGCTTTGTTTGGGACAATAAGGGTGGGGAAAGCCTGAGTCAGACAGACAAGAAGGAAGGAGACTGGTGACTTCTCATTTGAAAAGCAGTCCCCTCCCCTCCCCCTAAAAGGTCAAAGAATTTTAAAAGTGGAATGGACCCTGGTGATAATGTAGGCCACTTGCTTAAGTAGCAATTGAAGCTTGGGGGCATTGTGACTTGCGAAGATGATGTGGCCAACAACAGAGCTGATGGGGTAAGAAGGGATGGTGTGGGCCAGGGCATCCCCGTGGCCTCACCCCTGATGGCAGGGATGCCTACTCCCTCCCCTCACTGCCGAGACCCAGGCAGGCTTCTCAGTTTGCTCATTTCATTTTTTCTCCTCCAGGGGAAAAAACAAAAAACAAAACTTTTCCTATAAAGCTTTAATTATATAAATCTTCCTATAAAATGATAACAAGCGATCACTGTGGAGTGAATGTTTGATCCTCCTGCCTCCAGAATCTGTCGTTTGAATACCCAGTGTGATATAGTAGGAGTCAAGAGCTGGAGTTATTGGCTCAGAGGGCGAGATCGTGAGTGGAATTAATGCTTGCCTTAGTTATTGTTTGCAGGGTTGTGACCAAAGGACTGCCAAGAGCAGTGCAAGGGTTTGTAGTTTCAGAGAAGAGACCATCGTGGGAAACGAGGTATGGACCCTGGGTCAGGAGGGGGCTGATCCCGCTGCACCTGCAGGAGGGAGCAGGGAGAGTGAAGAGGTGAAGTCTGGCTCTCCACAGGCTTCTCCCTTTCTCCCTGAGGAGCGGTGCCACCCACATTGGGAAGAGTCTTCTGACCTCACATACCCCAATCTAGGAACAGCTTCACAGACACACCCAGAACCGTGGTGTAGTAGCTCTAAGTCTAGTTAAGTGGAGTGCGAGAGTGCGAGAAAGGAGAGGGTACTGGGCCTTGTAAGCACCCTTTGCTCTTGCCAGACAAGGAATATTTGAGTTGTAACTGGATCTGTTTGCCCTCCTCCCTTCGTTTCTACATTGTAAAGGACAGTAGGTCAGAGAACAGTGGGGTGCAAGGTAACCTGCATCCCTCTGTCCACACTGTACGGATGACCTCAGAGGTGGCTGGACATCACCAAAGCACACTGCTGAGATGGTGTACACAGCAGAGTAAGTGGAAGTGTGGGCCACGTCTCCCTGGTCAAGGGCAAACACAGCTCCACAGCCAGAGTCTGGGCCATGAGCATAAATCTAGCTCCCTCAGAGGCCCATTGACATGTCCACCAGAACACCAGGCCTTGAGGTGACCGGCTCCATGTGCTAATTGCACAGTTGGCTGGATTATAAATGGCCCAAGCTTACCATCAGCCTCCTTCCAACTTGGCCTTTGAAGAACCCTCGGATATTTACCAGGGTGGCACAGGTATCATGGGTAGATGAACTTGAACTGGTTGTTTTCCATCAACTGCTTTGTCTGACTCATCTGCCAATATTTTCAGGTTATTCAAAAGCCCATTCTCTCCCTGCACAGGTAGCCATTTCTTCTGCATTTTCACAAATGCAATTCATTTGCATGGGTATCTTTGTTACATAGATGACATCCAGCCCTGGACTGTAGATATGGCTACAGATCAGTTGGGCCAGAAGTGGGGATGAAGCTCCTGCTGGTCTAACATAACGAGGCCAATGTACCAAAGGACTAACCACTTGGGCAGAGCTCTAAGCACAACTCCAGGAGATAATATATTCCTGAGATTGACACTCAAATGGAGACTTAGGATAAAAATGCATTGAGGGGTTAGGGGTGTAGTTCAGTTGGTAGAATGCTTGCTCAGCATGCAAGAAGCCTGGAATCCACCCCAGCGTAGTATAAAGGGCATGGTGACTCATACCTATAATCCTAGCACTCAGGAACTGGAGGCAGAAGGCTCAGAAGTCCAAGTCCACCTGCTGCTGAAAGAGCTGAAGGCCTGGGGCACATGAGACCTCACTAGCAGCCCAAGGCTTTAGCATGGATAAGAGTCTTCCTCTATAAGGATCCATCTTGGCATGGGGCTGGTCAGAACTGTGTGACAGTTGAGGGCTCACATCCAGAGGCAAGAACTGCTGCTCACATCAAGTGCTGCTAGCCAGCCAGGGGCCTCCCATCCCAGGCTACTAAGGAACAGCAATTCCCAGAGGATGGAATGAGATTAGTGGTCCTGTATTCTGACAAGTATCTATTTTGGGTCTTCTTTGTACCACGAAACCTGCCCTGCAGAAGCTGAGACCCTGGCTGGGGAGGACTCAGATCTCCAAGCAAATCAAGGAGAGTCCAAAAAGTGAATACTCTCCTTTAGGGTACTTCCATGGAGGACAATGCATGCTAGATCTTCCTGGGATTCACGGGCTACCCTGCCCCAGAGTGGTCTTGGGGGTTCTTTTGTGCCCCCTGAAGGAACTGCTTCATGTCTAAGCATGTGGCTCAGACACTACATGCAGAGGTTCTTCGACCACAAAAAGGATTGTGTTCAGCTGTATTTGTGCAGAGATGGAGACACACACAGCAAGGGCTACCTGTGGGGTAACTTAAGAAGCCCACTGCATCTGAAAAACCACGTGAAGCCAGGAGACTCTCAGCAGCACCTTGCCCTGGTCCCCCCCATTCCTTCCCTGGGGGAGATGTGGACAATGTTTACCTCCTCCTGTGGTCCTAATGGGCAAACCAAAATTCAGTTTCACCATAGTTCACTCCAGAGAACCAATGAGTTCATTGGGCTTCCAGAGTATGGATGAGGGCTTACTGATGGAGTATGGGTGGTCCTGGGGCAGCCTCTCTGGAGAGCCCCATCCAAAATGACAATGACTCTGCTGTAGCCACATAGAAGGAGCCCCTTCCACACTCTTCCCCTCTCTGAGGCCACATGCAATTCAGGCCAGATTACACACAAATGTTCAGAGTATCATATGAGGTTCAATGACCCCCCCCCTTCCTCTGGTGTAGTGTCAACAACTCACTTGCCCCATCACGGGCAACTCTCACAGGTTGGCACAGCTGTTTGGTGTGGACTGTGCCTTACAAGCTTGGATCCCCAAGGGATGAACTGTTTGGGACTTTATAACCCAGGACTGAAGTGGAGGACAGTCTTAAGTTTCACAGCGGGCTCCTGGGGTCAGAGAGTTGATCTGGATCTGGTTCACAAACAAGAAAGCAGCATGTGCCTTTTTATGTGACAGAGCCCATGAGCCTAAAGGGCTGAAGATCACAAGGCTGCAAACTTGACTGAGAGGTCCCCATAGGACAGGCTGGATGACTTGTCCTCAGCACAGCAAGCTGAGGAGCTCTCTGGATGCTCTCAGCCTGAGATAGGCTTCTCATTGACCATTGTGAGGACTTTGGCATGTCTCCTGTGCTCTTGGAACACAACCAACTGACATCTATGGCCACTGTCTTTTTGTCTCCTTCCGGTTTCCTCTAGAGGACCTCCAGAGCCTATTTGATCAAAACAAACCACCTTTCTTGTCCAGTAGATAAAAATGGAATTGCTACCCCCCCCCCCGCCCCATGGCATTGTATCTTCCCTTTCCCTTACCCTTCAAACCAACCAGTATAGTGCAAAGCATTTTAGCCCCCATGCCTCCTGGCCTCCTCTCAGGCCCCAGGAAGAGCCATCACTCTGCCTTTATCTCCCTTCCAAAGCTTTGGAATTTTCCACTGTCTTTCTGGGTCTCTGACGCCAAGCATTCTTCATGCACACCCCACTCATCATCCTCCAGTCAATCACCCAGGCACTTGAACCTTGGAGGCATCACATAGGGAAACCAGAATCAGAGTGGGTAGAGGTTTGTTCCCAGCGTGGGAGCTGTACCAGGCTCATAGCCTTCCGTGGGTCAGGATACAGATTGTGTGGTCCTCACCAAATTCTTCAGTACTGATACTGGGCTTTGATGATGATTTGGGACACATTCTAGTCACTTTAATCCAAATGTACAGCAACCCCACTAGGATTTTGTATTCATCATAAATAGTTTTAAATTACTTGGGGGCTGCAAAGGTGGCTCAGGAGTTGAGAGCACTGGATAGTCTTTCAGAGGACATAGGTTCAATTCCTAGCACTCACATGGCAGCTCAGAAACATCTGTAACTCTAGTACCATGGGATTGGACTTGTTCTTCTGGTCTCATTCACTTCTGTGAATGTCACAGAAGAGTGAGGTACCACTCCCCTCGTGTGAGGAAGGTATGCCCAGGCTGCAGGGTTTTAGGTACAGATGCCTAGCCTTCGCTTCTAGCCTCCTTGTCAGTTGGCCTCAGCACACAGTCCTCCCTCACCAAGAAGTGAACTTGAGCATTTTGTGGGGACTTTGGTGTTTATTTTAAAGGAGTGTTTCATGCCCATGGATGCCAAAAGAGGGCATTAGGACCCCTAGAGCTGGAGTGACATATTGTGAGCCAACTGACATGAATGCTGTGAACCAAACTCTTCTAGAAGTGCAGCAAACATCTCTAATCACTGAGGTATCTGCCCCCTAGCATTTACTTTGGTACAGAAGGCCTGGGGTCAGACTCTGCCACCTGCTTGGTTGGGCTGAATACTTGATAAGTCAAAATTTCCATTTCTTCATCTGGATACCCAGACAGTAATGGCTTCCATGTTGTATGGCAAGGCCATGCACAACTAGTGCTTGGTGTTTAGGGAAAGCTTGGTAAATGGAGCTGCTGGGATGTGATGTGCACACTACTCTCAACCCTCCCCTTCGCCCCCTTTGTCCACCCTCCCTTTATTCCCTGCGGTGGGTAGTGCCTCCCTCACACAGGTCTCATCTTTTAAAGCCCTGTCTACTGCTCTCTTCTTTTAGACCAGCCACTTCATTGGGAGATGGAGGAAGGAAAGACATTCCACCTATAAGTAGTTCCTTAGATTTTTTTTTTCTCAAGTGCTCAGAAAGTCTCATTCTGCAGATGTAAACACTGAGCCTTGAAGAAACACCCCCCCCCCGTTACTCCATCAGCTTTGTACTCCTCAGACACATCCTTAGTCTTAGGTATGGCTGTTCACCCACAAAGTTTCCCAAGCTGTCCCTGGTTCCAGGGATTCATGTTTGACAGGGAATTCTGTATGGCTACATCCTTATTTTCCATGTTGTCCCCTCATATATGTTTTCCCCCCTACTTTCTTAAATTTCAGTTACTGAGGTCAAAATGTTAGATGGAAAATTAGACAAATGAAAACTAATTTTTGTGCTGGGAAGATGGCTCAGTCAGTAAAGTGCTTGCTGGGGACCTGAGTTGGAGCCTACAGATCCTACATGAAGAAAGTCATGCGAACAACATGCTCCGGTGACTCCAGCATTGGCAAAGCTGGATCCCTGGAGTCACTGGCTGGCTAGCCTAGCTGAATCAGTGAGCTCCAGGTTCAGTGAGACACCTGCCTTAAAACAGCTAGGGAGGTTCTTGTTGCAGGCATGCTTTTCTCAGCCCACCAGTCACTTCCCTTCTCAGCAGGGCTTTGTCCTTCTTAGCAAACTGTCTCTGATTCTGTTGTGTGACTTCCTCCATTTCCTTCTGGCAGTGGCTGAGATTTTTCACCCAACCTGTTCTATCTATGTTTTCTCTTAAACTCTGATAAAATTGTCTTCAAGGGAATGTTTGAAGACACCTGATGTCAACCTCTAGTGTCCACACACACACACACACACACACACACACACACACACACACACACACGGTACCTACCACCTTATATTACACTGTCATTTATCTTTTTTGTATTTTTTTCTGAAGTAACTTAAAAATTTCCTTTTTAAAAAATGTTCATTACCATGTATATGTGATGTGTATTTATGTATGGTGTGTGTGTGTGTGTGTGTGTGTGTGTGTGTGTGTGTGCGTGTGCGCACAGAGGCATGCACATGCCATAGTCCATATGTGCAAGGATCAAACTCATATCCTCAGACTTGTAGGGCAAGTGCTTTTACCTGCTGAGGCATCTTGCTAGCCCTCTCAGAATGAGTTTGGTATCAGGGTTGGGGGAAATGTCTTTCAGTTTGGTGAGCACTTGGCACCAAAGAGCGTGCTGTTTGTTCTCAGTATGGAGTAGAAGGCTGTGTTGCCTTTAGGTGTGAGAGTGCATGGCTGTTCTGTTCTGTGGGTATGCTGTGTCGTCGTCCCCCCCCCCCGCCCAGCATCTTGATTCTGCTCGCCAGCTTCCCAGTGTGAGGTGTGCTTTCCATCCTGCCCTAGTCTCACAGTCCCCTTCCCCTGTGGTTCATCTGTCACCTTCCTGCTCCCTAATCTGACATTTCCCAGGAAAGGAAGGTAGAAGGTGGAAGGCTCGACTAGCAGATGACAAAAGCCAGACCATCAAAAACAGCCCAACCCCATGGAGAAGAGGCATTTCCAAGAATCTCAGAATAGGGTCCTCATGTACCTAGGGTGACCCCTAGAGAAGCCTGCACATGCACACCAGCTGGCTTCCCTGGGCACTCCAATAGCAGGAAATGGCTTGGAGCCCATCACTACCAGGAGGAGGCTGAGGGAAACCTCATTTGCTAAGCGAGATATGACTTCCAGGCTCTTCTGTCTCATTTATTGGGAAATAACTTTCCTGTCTGGCCAGCATCCTGCTGAGCCAATCTGAGGTGTTTTCTGCTGTCCAAGGCTGAGCCAGGGGCTCCCTCCCATAACTCAGTATGTGAGCCACAGTCCAAGGAAGCAAGGCTGACTGGCATGCTGCTAGAGGAAGAATTTACATTCCATCCTGTTAGCATGGCGCTGGAGAAAAATCACTATGACTATGACCTCTCTCTCCTTACCTTGCATCTTTCCCCTTCAACTTGCTTCCTCTCCCCTCAAGTTTCTTTTCCTTCTCAGTCATTCATTCACTTCCTCTGTCAGACACTTCTCATTTGTCTAGCCGTCCAATAATCGTCAAACCCCCAAATCCTAAACTTTGTATTTCCTGGGTTTGCAGCTTGCAACCAGCCTTGCCTTTCTGGAACCCAGAGTTTCGGGAGATGGACAGACAGACAGCACCCCCTAAACTATATACATCATTTGCCACAGTGGCAGAAGCTGGCTGCTGTGCCCACTGAGCCATCTAGCAGGAGATTTTGACTTTATAAAGTGGGAGGCTGTGGTGTCTACAAAAAGGTGTCCCACCTATGCTGGGGAGGTAATTTCATTGGGAACATGCTTGCTGTGCGAGCAGGAGGACCTCATACATCAGAACCAATGGTGATAGACCCTTATAGCAGAGACAGATCCCTGAAGCTCACTCCCTTCCGTTTCTCCTCCCTGGGACTTGGCTGCTGTTTTTGTAAGCCGATCTTTAGCTCCGAGGCAGATTGGGAACTGGACTTCAAGCCAGCAGCCACATAAGTGAGTTGGAAATAGATCCACAAGCCCCAGTCCAGGCTCTAGAGGAAGGCGGGCCAGCCAAACCACGGAGGCATCCACATGAGAGGAGCCGAGCTGACGCCTCACTAACAATGAGCTTATACATGCTTATTGTTATGAACTACTAAAGGGGAGTGTTGCTGTGTTAGGGAGTATTAAATGATACAGGATAAAGTTCCCCATGGCTGCTTGTCTGAAAATGGCCTTTATTATAAGTTCACTTTGGGCTGGCAGCCTGTGTGCAGAATTCTTCCCCACGGCCAGAAAGCTTCTCTTAGTTTTACCCATCATGCACAGTAGGATGTCTTCCTTCCCCATTCCCAACCCATAGACACTGCATGAAATAATAGATGAATCGTAAATTTGCTAGGTCCCAGAATCAGTTATGCAGCATTAGATATATAATCCAGAGGAGACAGTTTGGAAGGAGTCTGGAGGGGGAGAAGGTCTGAGCAGGTGAAGATACGGGGTGAGAGGTGTTGCCAAACAGTGCAGACAAGAGTCACACACCATCATGGAGTGTGCTGAGATCCGGGGACACCTGTGCTTCTTCTAGCAGTAGAGAAGAGGAGAAGTGGCTTGAGGTACCACCGGGAGGTCCACTGGAAGCCAGTGGACAAAGCTCCTGGACTGTGGGGCCCAGATTCTGCTTGAGTTTTGCTCTTAGTCTCAAGAGAAATGGGATGTGTGGAGAGTTGGGCAGGAGACTCACTTAGCAGACTGTTACTCTGGTGGAAACATAATTGCCTGGGCCACAACAGAGGAAGGAGTAGCCATGCTGGGCCTTCCTGTCCTTGCTGACTGTGTGGGACTGCTAGGCTCTACTCTGTTCTCCAAGGCTATGGTGCCTTCCCTCAGGCATGCCCTTTTCCTGGCACACAGGAGACAGGGTGGGAGAGTTTGCAGTATCAAGTGGCTAGGATTAGCCTAGGGCCATGGCTCTCAGGTATGTGTGTGTGTGTGTGTGTGTGGTGTGACTGCAGTGCCTTCCCTTGCACAGTCCTATTTTGTTCTGTCAGTCTGAATTGGGACCTGGGAATTTGCACATGGGGGGGGGCGCTCCTGGGCAATGCAGATGCTCTACCTAGAGAATCAGTGAATTAGCAGAAATATCTGTGAATAGGGACACTCTATGCTGAGGCTTTGGCATGGCTGAGTGACCCTGTGGACTTGTTCCTGGGGTTTATCTGCACCTTTTTTCTTTCTAAAAAGGATCTCTGTGACCCAGACTGTCCCCCAAACTCATTGTGTAGCCAAGGATGACCTCAAACCTCAGATGTGAACCTCTACCTCCTGAGTGCCAGGACTGCAGGCTACAGGAGTGTGCCACCACACCTCCTGAGAATCCAACTGGACTTTGCATGCTAAGCAAGCACTACTAACTGAGCCGCATTCCCCCGCCCTCCTATTGTTCAGTGTCTGACCAGCTTTGCCGATAAATGCTACCTGAGTTCGAGAAGCCGTTTGCTTTACCAGAGAATCTTGTTTATCTTTCCTTAGGAGTGCTTAGGGGTGTGTTCCAGGAACAGTGCCTCTCTGATGAGGGAGACTCTTATCTGGCACAGGCACCCTGGGGTGCAGGAGGCTGCAGTTCTGGTCTGAGGCACGACCCCCTTTCCCTGCTTCCTCACTGTGTTCTGCGTCTCCAGACTTTCATGATAGTTCATATGTTTGCATTTGAAGTTGATATTGAGCAACCAGGATGTTGTCTTCCTCTTTATCCAGAGACCCCTTTGATTATCCTGGTCAAAGACTGCTAGACTTTGAGCATGTAGGAAAGCTCACGGCTGAATTCTTCCCAACATTTTCATCTGATAGAAAGAGAAGAACAATAACCTCAACTCTTCCATTGTGTGGCCATGGTGGGCTTATAAAGAAAACAGGGATTTTGTTTTGGTGTGTTGAGCTTCTAGTGCTGCAAGTCCAAGAACATGGTCCCAGCATCTTCATGGCTTCTGGCGAGGGCTTTGTGGCAAGTGGAATCATATAGAGGTAACAGTGGTCAGCAGGTACATGAAGAGGCAGCCACAGCACCAGGGTGACCTTGCTTTACTCCAGCCAACTTTCAGAATAGTGAATCGTGATACTGGAAGGTACAGTGAACTGCATGCTACCAGGAGAGACAAAGTAATAATCGTTGTCACCTACCTACAAACCCTGCAACCTCCAAGAGTGACCTGTGAGCAAGACAGACTGGTGCAATAGTGGCCCAAATACTAAGGGAGTGACTAACCCTTTCCTTTGGAATTAAGGCCTGTTCCATGAGACGAAACACAGACCCCACACTGCTAAAGTGGCCAAGAACCCAGGGAAAAACATACTGTTGTTCTGATACTGGAATAATAAGATGACTCCTAAAGATGTATTGCTGTACCTGTATATCAGAGAACCACTCAGCCCTCATCTGAGAAGCTTCTTTTTGCTATGGATGGGAGCTGACACAGAGACCCACAAACTGGACAATGTGCAGAGAGTGACAGACTTTGGAGCACTCATCTCTGGGGGGGGGTGTCTTCATGAATCCATTTCTTGACCCAGTCTCTTAAGAGAGGAAAGGTATTGATTGATTCATTCTTAAAGGCAGAACCACTGTGACTTAGCTGTGTTTGGAAGGTCACCACCCCTTGAACCACATTTCAGTGTGAACTCTGAGGGGACAAACCATACCCACATCACCGTTGCACACAGTACACCCATCTTTCATTTTTCAGTCCTGGGTAGTGAATGGTTTTCTGTTTTCATCATATTCTAGAAGCTGACTTCCCTACACTGAATCTTCTGTAGTCTTTTGGGTGTCAGTAAACCAATCAAAAGTCAGGCTAGTGGTGAATGCCTGTAACCTCAGCACTCAGAAGGCTGAGGCAGGAGGATGGCTGCAAGTTGAAAGTCAGTACCAGGTCCACCAGGGCTATATAGCATGACTGTCTCAAGAAAACAGTAAGTAATGTAGTAAGATAAAAATGGAGCCAAGTTAAAATTAAATTGTCTGCACAAACACCTCCAGGTTTGCCAGATCAGACATAGAAGATGAAAGCTGTTCATCTTCTTATACATAAACTGTTCACTCGGTCCAGCAGGAGGTGGGTTTGTGCCTGTCTCCACTACTGCGCATGCTCTGTGGCTGGACAGTTCTTTGGAGAACTCCCTGGGGGATGGGGATCCACAGCCCCACCTGGAATGAAAGGTTCTTATTCAGGAGCCCCACAGAAAACTCGGCCTTTAATCAGACAGAAGTTTGATGTATGGGCTATCCAGTCTTGCCCGCACAGCGGGCGACTGATCAGAGTTTGCTGGAGTGAACTGAAGGGTGGAATTCTAGTTCTGTCTATTATCTTCCCTGTAATAGGCCTGCTCCCAGGGGGTCCCCTCACCTTGGTGACGGTGCTTTTCCTCTCATCTCTGATCACGACACCAGCCTGACCTCACTGGCCTTCGGTCCTGAGAAGTTCTGCTTTGAGTTGAGTTACAGGAAGCCAGTCCCCTGCCCCCCCACATGGCTCCACCCGGTGGTGTTCACTCTAGGTGCATATGCTGGGCAGCGACAATGCTGTGGACAGAGAAAAGCAGCATCTGCCTGCCATACCCTTCCTCTGGTAGGTGGCAGAAAAATGGAATGTTGGCATCTGAGGACGCGGTGCCCAGTCAGCTGAGAGTAATAACAGTCCCGATAAAAGAGGGCAGGGGAGGGTGACACTGCTAATGCTGTGTCTGTTACCTGAGGCGCCGTGTGTCCATCTCCCATCCTCTTCCAATATTTGGGATGGGACCGTGTCTATGGTGACGCTAGGACTTGTGTTCAATCAGGTTGAGATTTACCCCCTTGGTACCTATGACCATCTGAGGCAAGCACTGGTTTTGGGTGGGGCCAGGTCTTGGCCATGTGACACAAGGCCCTCCCACTACTCCAGATTATATGTTTTCATCTTACTGAACATGATGGTTTTCAAAGGTAGGTTTTGCTCATGCCTATGACATTAGCACCTTCAAAGCCAAAGCAGAAGGACTGCTACGGAAGCAGAAGGAAGCCAGGGCTACAGAGTGAGAGCTTGTTTCAAAAACAAAACAGAAATGCAGGAAGAAAGGAGGAAGGAGAAAAAGAAGGGAGGCAGGCAGACTGGGAGGATGGCTAAGTCACCAGAGTGCTTACTGTGTGAGCATGAGGCCCTGCTTTTCAGCCCCTCAGCACCATGCTTTCAAAAGCCAAGTTCGGCAGCTGAAATCTCACTGCCCAGCCAATCCAGCCAAATTGGTGGACCTTAGGGTAAATGAGAGATGCCATCACACACACACACACACACACACACACACACACACACATACACACACACACACACACACCAATGGTGAGCAATTGGGGACAGCACCCAGTGTTGACATGACTTCAGCACACGTGACCAATGCAACTTAGGAAAGACAAAGGCTTCTTTTATCTTCTACTTCCAGGTAACCATCCAGCATCTAGGGGAGTCAGGACAAGAACTAGAGTGGGAGCCTGAAGTCGGGCCTGCTTGCTGTTCATACAGCATTAGCATTAACCCGGGAACTCACTAGCAGCAGAAACCCTGGAGGAACTTGGCTTTCTGGCTAGCTCGCTGACCTGTGCTTAGCTAGATTCTTTATATAGTCCAGGACCACTTACCCAATGGGCTGGGCCATCCTGTACCAATCAACATTCAAGACAATGTCTCTGAGACATGCCACCATCCAATCTGATCTTGGGAATACCTCAATAGGCTTTCTGCTTGGGTTATTTCTAGGTTGTGTCAAATTGACACTTACAGCCAAGGAGGACAGGTGCTGTGGTGACTTCAGGGTTACCACTACTGTTTGGGATGGAGCAGGCATGTAGCTTCAAAGAGTAGCTTGTCAGGACATGATTGGGTTTTAGCGATACTTGAGTTTTGGTACCTCAGAAAGTACTTCTACCCCCAGGACTCTGTCCATTTTGTGTCTGAACTTGTAATTGTCTGATAATTAGGATAGTCTGTGAGAAGGGACACCAGCTTTAGAACCCCAAGGTTTTCAGCTCACGGGAAGAGAATTCCCTTAAAACCTCCAAGGTATGACAGCAAAAGTGACCAACCCCTGGTAGGGGATTGCCCCAAGTTTGAGGTCAGCCTCAGATACACAGTGAGTTCTAGACCAACTTGGGCCTGTGTGAGACCATATTTAACAAAAAAGGGCATTTGAGGGCTCAGTAGGTAAAGTGTGCTGTAAAAGCATGAGGGCCTGGGTTTGGATCCTTAGTGGCCATGTGAAAGCCAGGCATGCCAGTGTGTATCCACAATCCCGGTGCTGGAGACAGGAGGATCTGTCTGGCCAGCTAGCCAACCAAATCAGCGAGTTCAAGTTGAATCCAAGACCCTGTCTCAAAGCATAGAGAATAAGTCCAGAAGATACCTGCTATTAATCTCTGACCCACCCACACACCCACACCCACACCCACATACACACACACGAGAGAGAGAAAGAGAGAGAGAGAGAAAGAGAGAGAGAGAGAGAGAGAGAGAGAGAGATGCATACACACTTATGACACATAAGTGTACCAGAAAGGAAGGAAAGGGAGGGAAGAGAGAGGGGAGGAAAGAAGGATGGTGGGCAAATAGTAAATGATAGTAGCATAGCCCTTTCAGAAGCTCTTGAGGTTTGTTTGTCCCGATAAGTTGATGCAGATGGACGGCACTGAGCCTCTTGCTTAGGAGCTGCCTCTGTGACCCCTGTTCATACATCGTCAGGTCACTTTCCCTGTCATCTTCACTTCATCCTACTGCCATCTGGTTATGTATCTCATTTCCTCCCTTTGTAGGAGGAAGGGGTCCATGACAGATCCAGAAATCGTGTAAACTCCTGGCCATCGAGGAATATCCTGGGTGCCTTCTAGTCATGAAAAGTACCCCAGCTCTCATCCTGAAATCTTTACTTCTTGGAAGCAGCTAAACATTTGGGGGCATAGTGAGGGGCCTCATTCTGGTATCTAGGACGGCTTCTCTATCTTGATGGAAAGACAGGATGTGAGGTATAAAATAAGACATGTGTAGGAGGGCAATAGCGCATTTGCCTTTGAAATTGGATTATATTTACAGTAAGACAGGAAGATAAATGTAAAATTCTGTTGGCATGGGCTGTGGGGTAATTGTCTGGAAGAGCCAGGATCGAAGGCATCTGCAGTTACAGTGTTAACTAAGAATAGAACATTCCATTGGCTCTTCCGATATGTTCAAAGTCTTTGTTGAAGCTCTCCATATGCTTGTGCATAGAGTAGGGGGATGTTTCCATCAGATTCTGGCTCCCAGCCCCTGCCTCTTACTTCCTGTCTACAAGATTATATTACATGGCCTCCGCTGGTGTCCATGTGATTAAAGGGGTGGTGTGCGTGTAGGAGTGTGGCGGTACATGGAAGCCAGAGGCCAGCCTTGACTGTCGCTCTTCAACAGACTCTCACTGGCCTGAAGCTTGCTTATTTGGCCAGCTTAGGGATATGCTTGTCATCTCATCTGAAATACTGGGGTTATAAACACATTCTACTGTATCCAGTTTTCAAAACCAAAAAACATGAGTCTTGAGGGATTGTACTCCAGTCTTCATGTTTTCAAAGCAAGCACTTTGCTGCCTGAGCTATCTACCAACTCAGGAACTTGTGTTTCTTGGGGTGCTCGTTACATGGCCTATGGCACATAGTGTCTTTTGTAAGACAGAAGAACATTTGTGTCCTGTAAGTACAAGTGCTTTCTTCTAGCTGCAAGGGAGACGGGGTATAATCTTCCTGACCAGTGAAAACCCTGTTTCTGGGACAGGAGGACAGAATGGTTGAGGAGGACTCAGTCTCCTTCAGGATGATGTTATTAGGATGTGCTACTTTTCTCATTCGACCACATAACCAGACAAGCAGCAACTTAAAGGAAGGAAATTTAACCTCAGCTCACAGTTTTAAGATACAGTCCTTTTGTAGCCATAACTTGACTATATCTGAAATGAACTACAATTCAGAAATGGAGGGCATACTTGTGATCCAGATCTTGAGGCGGGAAGACCACATGCCTTTGATCCCAAACCTTAAGGCTGGAAGACGCAAGGTTTTGATCTGGGTCTTGAGATGAAATGACACATCCCTTTAATCCAGACCCTGAGGTGAGAAGACACCTTTAATCTGGGCCACACCTTCTGCTGGAAGCCAGTGTAAGGACAATGGAAGAAGGAAGGGTTCGTTCTCACCTTGGCAGCACATCTCTTCCTTCATCTGCATTGGAGCCTATTTCTTCAGGATTCTAACATATACAGAAGACCAGCTGAGAGACCCAGGCTCCTGGGACTGAGCAGCTACTAGATTCTTGGACTTTCCATTCACAACTAACTATTGTTGGACTGCAGCCTGTCATTCCAATAAATAAATTCCCGTGTGTGTGTGTGTGTGTGTGTGTGTGTGTGTGTGTGTGTGTGTGTGTGTGAGAGAGAGAGAGAGAGAGAGAGAGAGACAGAGACAGAGACAGAGACAGAGAGAGACAGAGAGAGAGAGAATGTGTATATGAGAGTGTGTGTGTATGAGAGTATGAATGTGTGTATGAGGGAGTGTGTGTATGAGACTGTGTGTGAGAGTGTGTGTATGATACATACTGTAAGTTCTGTGACTCTAGATGACCCTGACTAATACAAGTCCATCATGGCAGAGAAGGGATGGTGATAGGAATGCCTCTTGGCTGGAGGAGGATCAAGTTTTTTGCTCCTATCTGGACAGATCAGGAAGTAGATACAAGACAGGAAATGAAACTGGACTATAAACCCCAAGGTCCCATCCACACCCTCCACCAGTCACCCAATGTCTCCAGTGAAATTCTACCCCCTAAAATGTTTTACAACCTCCAAAATCAGCACTGTGAGCTGGGGGCCAAGGGTTCATATGTGTGAGCCATGAGCCCGCAGGAGAGGTTTCTGGATGGGACAGACTCAAAATATAGTGAACAGACCTTGGCTGTTGGTTGGTGTGAGGAGCAGGAGAGAGGGATAATATAGTGTCCCCCTTTCCCACTGTAGGAAACCAATGCTGTTTGGGGAGACAGGAAGTACAAGCCATAGAGGTAAAGGAGTGGAAAGGAGGTCTGTGGTTGGGACATATTGCTCTGAGCTTCTGAATGCTTCATTGGGGGACATAGTAAGCTCCTGAACTTGGCACTCAGTGGGAAGGACCTGGCCAGCAACAGGAAGAAGCAGCATGCGTTACCAGGGGGTCTTTACACAGGGCCCTGCCTGGTTGTCTTCATCTACTTGGCTCGCTATAGCAAAATGCTGTACACTCCACACTCATAAAAACCAGAAATGACTCTGCGGCTCTGGAGGCCCAGATGACCAAGACATGTGGTGGCAAATTCAATGTCTCCGTCAGAGCTAACATTTTTGCTGTCTTCACATGGTAGGTGGGACTGTTAGGTTCCCTGAGGCCACTTTTAGGAGAGTGCTAAACTCATTGCTGAGAGCCCCATCCTCCTGGCTGAGTCATCTCCTGAGGCCCAGCTCTTGATAACTTCTTCCTTGGGGCTCAGAATTCTGGGATGTGAATTTGGAGAGGAGACCACAAATTCAGCCAGGCCTCTTCCCTCACTCTGTTTCAGCCCCTGGCTGCAATCACACCAAGCTCTCCTTAGACCAAGCAAGCCATACCTTCTGATGATGCCATTGTTTTGGGGTAGCAGGTCTCTGAAGAGTCCTCCCCTGGTCAATTCCTGCACACCTTTTGCCATCCAGCAACTTCCTGGCGAAGGAGCCAATCAGTAGAACCTGTTTGCCAAGGACCATATCTCACTCTGTTTCAGGTCCCAACACAACTGAGCAGAAGGACACAGGGCCCTCCTGAGTCTGGGGGTCAGCTGACCTCTTTTGAAGCACAGCATTCCCTCTGGGGAGAAGAAATGAATGCCTAGTTTAACAAAACAAAGGCTGCCTGCAATGTCCACAGGTGGAGAGGTAGCAGGGAGCCATGGCTACCTTGTGAAAGGGGCTGATTATCCTGCCACTTTAGAGTGGTATGCTGAGGGGTGATTAAACTCATCCCACTATGAGGTGACAGGCGTCTCACCTGCTGTCAGTAGATGCACAAGTCAGCTTGAGGAGCACCTGACAAGGACAGACAGTTCTGGGACATGTGCTGCTGGGAAGGATCAAGTCCCAAATTTGAATCAATCATTAGACAAAACAAACAAGGATTTCATCTTTGAAGGTGGTCAGTGTGCGAGAGAAGGGCCACTCTGTAGGGCAGAAAAGCTATGGGTTCGTTTTGAGACTGTTTTATGAGATAGGGCATATTTTGGAAGTCCACAAGGTAGGCCAGAATGAATTTAAAGTTTTTCTTTTTTTTTTTTTTTGGTCAGGTTGACCAGGCTGCAACCTATACACTCAACTAAAGTTGTGACTATGACACTCACTATTCCATAGGTGGCTAGGGACCTACAAACTTCTTTCGGTAGAAACTTTGCTGACAATTGAGACACTTGGGAGCTGGGGCAATGAAAACAATGGACATGACTGCTCCTAGGTGGGGGTGAGGAGAAGGTGTATTGTAGATATGAGGGAGAGAACATCCAGAGGTATCTGGAAGGGTCCAGACTGAACATGACCATGAGAGGAGGGGTTTGGGAGAGACTAAAGAAGAAGAGAAGAGAGAAGGAGCAAAGGGGGTACCTGGGAACCCAGGTACCAAGAGGACTTGTAGCCAAAAATGGATGGGTTATATAGGAGTCAGAGAAGCCGGGGAAGGGAAGGGAAGTTCAGGGGCTGGAGAGGTTCAGAATAGGGAGCAGGGTAAGAAGTGCTGAGAGGAGCCAGGGACTCTGTTAACAGGTAGATGCTGAGATGGACTGTCTCACGGTTTGATGGTGAAACACCAAATTCACAGTATCAGTACTCCTGACCTCTTTTGGAGCCTCTAAGAGGGAACTGCGCATGCCTGTCTCCCAGCTCTGGTAGTCATTATAGTTCTTAGCTTGCAGATACGTCACTCCTGTCTCTGAACCTGAATTCTTTGTATGTGGGTGTATAGTTTCCCAGCTTTCCATTGAGAATGAGGTATTGGATTTAAAGTGTACCTTAAGCTGGGCTGATCTCATTTCAAGGCCCTTGCCCTCATTACATCTGTCATTAGCCAGGTTTCAGTTCAGCTCCTACTCACAGAGACCAGGGGTAGGGCCTAGTGGAGAGAATAAAGGGATATGTTTCAACCCACTGTGAATGAAGGAGCCTTTTTGTCAAAGAATTCTTGTGATTTTTTTTCCCCTAATGGTGCTGGATGGAATGTGAAGTAGATTCTCAGGTCTGGAGTGTTCATTCTCCAAAGACACTGGCATCTTATGTGTAATGTTGATAACGGCATTCCAGTGTCTCTCTAGCTCCCACATAAGCTCAGACTAAACGAAATAGCCAAAAGTAGGGATGGCATAGTGGTTAAAGCACTTGTTGTGCAAACCGAAGGACCAGAGTTCAGATCTAGAATTCATGCAAATGCTGAGTGGGCTGTGCAGCCCTCCCATAATCCCAGCCTCAGAAGATGGAGGCGGGAGATCCGTCCGTGGCAGGCTGGTTAGTGAGCCTGGTCATACTGATGAGTGCTGGGTTTGAATGAAGACCCAGCCTCAATGAATAACGTGGAGAAGTGATGGAGGGTGGTTCTTGGCATCAACCTTATTAGTCTCACACATGTACCCATACACGCGTGTACACACATGTTCACATACATATGCAAAAACTTGCATATACCGGTATGTTCACCATATACACTTGTGAAAGTATTTCCCTGGGCTTCATGGATTCCTGTCCTAATGGGAAGAGAGTGGCCATGGGAAACCCAGAAAATGTCCCTTTTAAGTGCAGGGCAGAGACCAAGCCTGCTGGCTTCACTCTTGTGGCCTTGTGGTTTTGAATGCCCATCACTGTGGACGGTGTGTGCAACTAAGGACAGGCTGGGGACAAATGAGGCTGCAGGTGTGCACCAGCAATCATGAAGTCCCCTCCCCTTGATATTCTTCCCAGGCAGGAAAGAACAGGAGAAAGTAGATGTTGCTCAAAGTTTCAGAGAGTTCCGCTCCATTACAACGGGGAAGCCATGAAGGACAGCTTGGTCATGGTAGTGTGTGTAGAGGCTGTTCAAATCACAGCAGACCAAGAGGCAGTGACCGAGGTCCCAGGGTCTAGCCTAAACCTGTTGTGACTTGCTTCCTATATATAGCTAAAACTTTCGCCCTGGAGAACAAGTGTTCAAAACATGAGTCTTGGAGGACATTTCAGAGTCAAACCATAACACACACACACACACACACACACACACACACGATTTGTGTTTGCTGGTATATATGTTTGCACATACACACGTGCACGCACTCGGGTGAGTACGTGGAGGCCAGAGGTCTATCTTGCACGTTATCCCTCTAGAGCTATCTACATTATTTTCTTAAGACTGGGTTCCTTTTTTATTTTAGCTATTGGAGGGGGTATTTTCAAGGCAGGGTTTCTCTGTGTAACAGCTCTGGCTGTCCTGGTACTTGCTTTGAAGACCAGGTTGGCTTTGAACTCACAGAGATCCACCTGCCTCTGCCTCTCAAGTGCTGGGATTAAAGGTGTGCACTACCACTGTCCGGCAAGACAGGGTTTTTTATTGCAACCTGGAACTTCACTGAGTTGGCTAGCCAGGGGCCCCCCAGGAATCCTCTGTCTCCTCCTCCCCATTGTTAGAATTACAGGTGTGGGCTGCCAACAACTCAGGGTTGTTTCCCTCAGGTGCTGGGGATCCGAACTCGGGTCCTCATGCTTGTATGGCAAGCACCTGACCAACTGTGCCATCTTCCCAGCCCAACAATTCTGTCTTTCATTCTGGAAGCTCAGTTTAGTTCATTCCCTGCCATGGAATGTAAGATATTTATTCAGTTCAGCCAGGTCTATACCAGCGTACACTCATTCTTTGAACTCAGCTGGGCAACAGGAAAGCAGGGTTTAGAAGGAGGTCTGTGTTTTCTAGGAGAGAAGACAGAAAACCTAATGCCCTACAATCCTCAAGACTTGACCCATACAAGAACTCTGTGGCCTTTGGTTCTATTTATTCTGTTTCTGCCCAGTTACTGGGAATTCCGTCATCTCTGTCCCCAAACTTCGTTAGGTTAGGGAAGAAAAGAGAAATAAACATGAAAGGGAGAGGGGCTTGGGAACCGGGCCTCCTGATAACCAGGACACAGGAAAACAGATGCCCAGATGCTAATGAGGTGGGTGGAAAATCAGCCAGCACTGTGGCTCCCACAGACGCCACCTCTGCCCACAGACCAGCTGGGGACAGCTCTAACAACTGACTGACATCCTCTCCTGCTCCAGGGTGACCTAGGCCACCACCATTTCATGTAGTCACCCAGTAATTAATGTTTCCAAGACAATTCTGAGTCACCAGTGCAGAAATTAAGTAAGATTACAGATGCTGGAAAATGAATATAGCCCGGGGGGATGACTTCTAGCAACCAAAAGGATCATCACTGGAGTGACAAGGCCTTGGCTGTTGGAGAAAACAGACTAATTGGACTGCCCAGCTCCTCTGTGGCTGAGTCAGCCCAGTGAGGCTGCACTCACTCTGTGGGGGTACAGGGGTCATGCATGGCAGGCCACGGGAAAGTGGGGTTGTTGGAGACTGCTTCCACAGCAGAGCTGAGCCTCTGTGATGTCCCCCTGTGAAGCAGTGGCTCCAACACTGTGTCCCTGTAGGATGAACGTGACAGCTGCACATAGCATAGTGTCTCAGTAGCCTCCACAGCCACTGTGTTAGATCCCCAGGGCTTTCACAGTGAGGGACCACCAGCTGGGTAACTCAAAAATGACAGAAACAGTTTTTTGATTCTCGAAGTCTGAGATGAAGATGTCAGCAGGGCTGGGCTCCCTCTGAAACTTCTCCCTTGACCCTCTCAGTTCTCGGTGGCTGTCATCAGTCCCTGGCATACTCATAGACACCTCAGGGCATCCCCATCCACAGCTGCCTCTGTCCTCCCTGTGTGCTTCTGAAGCGTCGCCTCTTTGTGTAGGAACTCTAGTATGGGGTTCAAGACCCACCTTTCTCCAGTTAAACCTCACCTCATTTCATCCTCAGAGACCATTCCCAGGGGCTGCAAGATAGCTTGCAAGTACAAAGATCTGAGTTTGGTACCCAGAAGCCACGTTTTAAAAGTCAGGCATGGTAGTCCACGCTTGTAACCCTGGCTCTGCAGAGGCAGGGACAGATGGATCCCTGAGGCAGACACACATTTGAGGGAGACATTATCCAATCCAGGATATTGCATGTGATGCACAAGTTTTTGAGATGGTCCCTTGCCAAACAGAGGACACCCATCCCACCTCCCAAGACCCTCTCACCTTGACAGCCAAATGAAGCCTGAAGCTTCTGACTGGGATCTGTCCTTTGGGCCAGAGCCCTGGCCCTCCTGAGGCCCAGGGAGGCCCTGCTTTTGTTAGCGTTTATTATCATGCACTATAGCTGCTGCCCCTGACTGGTCACAACAGATCCCAAGCCCTGATCACAACATGCACTTTAGACTGTAGAGTCCCAGGACCTGGGTCACTCCCACAGTGCCCAGGTCAGCTTACAGAGGAAAGAGGGGAGGCTGGAGGCCTGAGAGATGGCTCAGTCAGGAAAGTGCCTGTTGTGCCACCAGGGAGACCCAATTTTAATGCATATTTTAAAAAGCTGGGTGTGGTAGTGAATGTTTGCTCATAGAGCTGGGCAGGCGGGGTCTAGAGCTGGCTAGCCTTGCCAATTCTGCAAGTGGCAGGCCAGTGAGGCACCCCCATTAGAAACAAACAGGCAAAGAAATAGAGGTGGACAACTCCTGAACAATGATATCTGCTAGCACTCGTGTGTGTGTGTGTGTGTGTGTGTGTGTGTGTGTGTGTGTGTGTGTGTGTCATTCATTTTCTGCCTGTAAAAGGAGCAGAGGAGAACTTCTTTGAGATGCCAATGTGCAATGGGATTAGACCATGGGTACTGATGTTACGGATTGCCTGGGAACTCCCTCTCCTGTGTTTAGCCATCCTGGTATCATGCCCTGTCTCCTGTTTTTTTTTTTTTGTTTGTTTGTTTGTTTTTGTTTTTTTTTTTTCTCGGTATCTTTCCTGTGTGATTCCAGATAGTTTTCATTTGGGAAGTGTAAAGTACCCTGGGAGAATTGGAGGGGATAGGAATGGAAGCAGCAACCTGAGGGTCCCCCACAGAATCAGAGCACCTGCCAGGGGTGAACTCTGGGTAGACCCCTTACGGTATAGTGTCTTGACTCTGCCATCTGCTACTTGCAAGCTCCTGTCCTGGCCAGCTGTCTGTCATCACATCTCCCTCCAGCAGGGGGTCTGGCCCATCTTCAGGTTCTAGCTCATGCCAGATGAGGCTGAACCAGAGTCAGGGGACATGTAGCAGGTCCATGGGATCTGCCTGGAAAAGACAGGCTTGGAAATACCATGGAGGCATTTGGGGGACCTTGGATTAGACCCAGGAGAGGAGTTCTATGTAGATAGCCTACATTGGCTAAAACATACCTCAAGATGGAATCGGGCCAGCACCAAGTCCTCCACAGCAGAAGACAAAGAGATCAGGGTCCCATCCAGATGCAGCGTGGCTCTGCATTGGCTTTACTCCAGTCCCCAGGGTTAGAAGGGAAATGGCTCAGTTCTCCAAGACTGGACATAAAAGGCATCTCAAGGCACAACAAGTGCTAAGGTTCCTGTGTACTGATGCTTGGGGATCTTTTACTGAAAATATCCAGTTCTTTGTAGCTGAGATCTATGAGCTCAAGGCCAGATTGGCCTACATAGTGAGGTTCAGGCCAGCCAGGGCTATCCAGTGAGATCCTGTGTAAGAAGAGGAGGGGGAAAAGGAAGAGAGGGAACAAAAGGGGAGGAGTTTGGGGGGAGTAATAAAATACACCTGAAGGAGTATCTGTGAGCATGTTTTCAGAGAAGACTGACGAAGGAAGGAAAGACATGCCCTGAGTCTTGATGCATCCACCACCCCACAGTTTGGGGATCCAGACGGAACAGAAAAGGAAAGAAAGAAGCCATAGCACAGACATTCTGTTTCTGCTCACTGGCCAGCATGATCTGAGTTGTTTGCCACCCAGCCATGATAGACTGACACCTCTGAAGCCACTGGCCAGAGTAAATCCTACAGTGATGCCCAAGTCTGACTAGCATGAGAATCCAAGCAGTTTGGGCTTCCACCTTGTCTCCGCCAGTTCTCTAGACTTAGTAATCCCTTCACAAGCTCTCTAGCCTTTGAACCATGTGTTGTGGTTTACAGAAAGCAAAAATAACCTCCTGTTCCAGATGCCCGCCATGGTCCCAGCAGTTCCCATCATTCATAAGCTCCTTGAAAAGGTCAATGTTTGAGTCTCCAGCCCATGCCTTTCCTTGGTGTGCACACCTGCCCAAAGTCAAGCTCAGACAATTGTTTTGTTGTTGTTGTTTGTTTGTTTGTTTGTTTGTTTTCTGGCTTTGCAAATCAGTGAGAATCAAATGACTCAAATGCTGTTTTAGTGGTTAGGGTGGTAGTTGAGACCAACCTGTAGTTTTGACCATGCTGCAGGAAACAAATACACTGTGATATTATGTGTGTGTGTCTGTGCACCTGCATGTGTGTATTGGAAAAAGATAAGCTAGTCTCTCAGTGTGGACCATACATTCAAAGTGGTCAGCGGTTCCTGACTAAGCATGCCTCTCTCAAGCTGAATTTCAGAACAGTCCTATCGTTAAGGTGTTGTCTCCACCCAACTGTTTCAGATACAAGCGCATCATTATTTCAGCTTTATTTCCCCCTTCTTGCCTGTCCTTTTGGATCAAGCTTTCTTCTCATTGCACATATCCATTCATTCTTTCAACATTTGTTCCCTATACACCTGCTGAGAGCTAGGGGCCGAGCTGTGGGCAGTAGGCCTATTGTACAATCCGCTAACCCTTGAGATGTGGGCAGCTGGTCTGTTGTACAACACCAACCCACCAGGCAGGCAGCCTGTGACTCAGGCATACTTGCCTTCTCATGTCCCCTCTTCCTCCTCTCTGCCATGCTGAGTGGGGAACGGTTTCCTTCGCCCTCTCCTTGCTCTACTAGAACAATGGACAGCATTCTCTCAGGCAGGCAGCTATTCTCCTTGTGGGGGTTTTGAACATCCATTGTATGACTTTCTGAGCTCTAGACACACAGTAACTTCCCAAGGAAGGGTCCTGATCCCCAACCCCAAGTGATTTGGAAAATGACACATAAAATATTCATTTATTATGAAGTTTTTATATGCATATATTGTATATTGAGTACAACTGCCCTCTTCTCACCTCACCTCATCCCTTTAGTTCCTTTTGTTCCCCTAGACAGTGATATTTCTCCTTTCATGCCACATGCACACACATGATTTTATGCTTTTGTATAAAATCTGGGACCCACAAGAGAGAAAATAAGTAATATTTACCTTTCTGAGATGAAGACACTGTCTTACACTTTTAGATATAGATTTGTTAATCATACTTCAAAAAACAAAACCTCATGAAAAATATAGAGATGTTTAGAATGTGGTGTTGTCTGCTACCATGCTAGGTCTGGAGGTCCTGGGGCCCGAAGAATCCCAGGAAACCCGGGGATGTCTGTGTTGACTGCCTTGGAATAGCTGTGGTTATATTCTGTTATGGAGAAAGCTAGATATAACACTGAGGATGTGAGCTATGAAGGCTTCTGACACCATTCCGTAAGTCTGTTTGCCAAGTCACCTGAGCCCTGTTGCCACGTGGGCACTTTCTGCCAGGCCGCCCAAGTTTTGCCCACTGCCTCGTTATGGTCCCAAGTAACACACAGAGACTTATATTACGTACAAATGCTGCTTGGCCAATGACTAGGATTTCTCATCTGCTAGCTCAATCTTAATTATCATAAATCTATATATTTTATAAGACTTTATCAGATGTCAGCAGAAGCATCCTGTCTTCCCAGGCTCACATGGTGACTCTGCACTTTCTCCTACCTTTCCCAGAATCCTTCTTGACTCCTAGTCCCACCTATCTGTTTTCCAATTGGCCAACAGTACTTTATTTATTAACCAATAAGACAATCATATACACAGAAGGACCTCTCCCATCACTCCCCCAATAGATGGAGGGCCAGGATCGGGGAACCATTTTCACAATGACCAAAGTGAATGACAGTCCTGCCAAGACTGTCCTTAACCCCTGATGAAGGCTTGGCAACAGCCCTCCCTGTGCCTGCTCTATTGGATAGGGCTCAAGGGTCCATGGAGAGTCCCCAGCAACAGCTTTCCCTCTCACGTGTGCCAGCCACACTGGACAGCATGAAAAGGAACCTACCTTCTTGTTTGAGCTAGAGAAGGGCATGGCAGGGTGAACAGCAGAGAGCCCTCTTCTGCTCCTCGCAGGAAGGAGTGTGTGCGGCGGCGGCTCGTCCTCCTGGGGGGAGCATGTGGACAGGCTCTGGGCCCTGTGACCCTTTTTCACATCAATGCCATCTGTGTCTCAGATGACTAGTCTATTGCATTTTTTCAAGCAACATGATGTCAGGTGTTACTCCTTGACTGTTTGACATCTGAAAGATAAAATCATAAAATTGCTGTCTGTAAATGACACATTGATTTTTCCCCCTCTTTTCTGTATTGCAGTTGGCTTCAGCTATGACTGATGCCCAGTACAGTAGTCTTATTAGGCTCCCCAGCCAGCATGCTTGGTTGCCCATTGGCATGTCTTCTCGTTGACAGCACCTGGCATGTAAACAGAGATGGTCTCCCTCCAGCAGACCATGGAGCCTCAGCTTGGGGATCCCTCCCACAAAGTTGGCCTGAGACTAGGTGTGGCTCTAACTCCCATTTTATCTTCTGGATCATTCCTATAGCACTGTGAATGACTTTTTCCATGCACGTTGGCTTCAGGTTTCTTATAGCCTCCTACAAGGAGTGGTGGGGTTAGGTTTTTTATATAGACTAGTTTTTTTTTAAATATAGACCAGATCCTGGCATGTGTTGAGGCCTAAGTGATATCGCCTGTCATTTCTAACACCATTAAGATCAATTATAGCCAAATTATCTATCTAATAACCCTTTATGATTCACTGATGTGTAGAACGTTGGCAGGCAGCAACTGCCTGCCTCTAAAGTGCAGTCCAAGCCCATGATTGGCATGAGCAAGAGCACAAGGCTCATGTGTTAACTGAACAGCACAGGCTGAAAATGAAGGTCTGAGAGAACCCAAGGCATTTATTCCTCGTTCGAGTGCTTACTTTGCCCCGCAGAGCATTTACTAGGTGTGTTGTTTGGTTGGTCAGCATGGTGGTTACCATCTCGGGTACTAAGAGAAACAGGTGCCAAGGAGGGCTGCAATGCATGTCTGTCCCCCTTGAGAGGAGAAAGAAGTAGAAAGGTTTGGTGAGCAAGAGCTTAGATCACAGGACAGCTCCCAGAACATTTCCATCAGGCCCAAGTGAGATGGGCCCTATGCAGAGGAGCCCCGCCTTCTGTTTGTGTGAACCTGTGCTGGTCCTGCCATGCTCCATCACTGGTTGCCAGGGTTGTGAGGTGCAGGGTTGTGTGCTGAGGGACCACTCTTGGGGTTACTAGAGGTGGGAATATCTCCAACAGACAGGAAATGGACTCTTTCCTGAGATGGGTTATGTTGGGATTTGAATGAGAACTGCTCGTGTATTTGAACACTTGGTCCCCAGCTGGTAGTGCTGTTTAGGGAGGTTATGGGACCTGTTAGGGGCTGCAGCCTTGCTGCCGGAAGTACTTCAGTTTATAGTCTCACCCACTTCCTGCTGCCTCATGGCTTCCCGTGTGTACTTGAGATGCCATCTCCTAGCTTCCTACTCCTGCAGCCACACCTTCCCTGTCATTGTGGACATCTAACCCACTGGAACCAAAGCCCAAAACTTGTCCTTAAGTTTCCTTAAGTCCCTTCATCACGGCAACAGAAAAGTAACTGAGCCAGGCTGTCACCTCTGAAGACCAGTGCTCTTCGCTGCTTCTCTTCCCCCACACAGCAATTCCTACTGCCAGATCTCTGATTGTCTGTACTGAAGCAGATCCAGGAGGGGGCAGGAAACTGAGCAAGCTCCAAGGGTTGGTGGGTGCAGCATCATAACATAAGCAAGGTTAGGGTTCATCACCCATCAGCAACAAGACACTTGCCTGCAGCTCAAATACTGGCTTCTTGTTGCACGCCAGGGTAGGATATGCCGAAGAGGTCAAGGCAGGAGAATCACCAGAAAGACAACTTGTCATGGGCTAAATGAACTGTTTTCCGGTAAGCATGGCACCCTGGAGCAGCCTGAATGTATCGGCTGTTCCCTGTGGGCAAACAAGGAGACCAATCCTATGAGGCTGGGAAATGTCTAATCTAACATTGTCACTATTGCCATTTTGCCTGCACGCCTAGTGTCACAATCTCTTGGTCTCCTTTCTAAAATTTTAGACTTTTAGACTCTAAAATTTTACCCATACTTAATTTATCTACAGTTTTTGAGAGCTAATCTCCCTCTGAACCTGGAACTCACTGATTCAACCAGGCTATTTAGCAATGAGCACCAGGGACTCTTCTGTCTCCATCACCCCAGCTCTGGGTTTACAGGTGTCTACCATGGCACCTGGGTTTTATGTAGGGACTGGGGATCCGAACTCAGGTCTTTATGTTTGCAAAGCAGGCAGTTTACTGAGAGAGCCTTCTCACCAACCTCAGGAAACTATGTTACATATCACCGCACTTGATCACCTCCCTCCCTCCCTTTTCTAGAGTAGAGGCCACCAGGGACCTTTGAACCCTAGTAATCCATGAAGGGCGAGAGAGATGAAGTCACCAGGCACCATCTTTATTTGCATCTTACCTTCTACACAAAAGCTTGTGGTCTGGTTGATCAGCAGTTCCTGGCAGCTTGGTGATCTCTACCCCTATTCTGCCTGTGTCTACACATCACCACTGTGCCGTCCCCTGGAGGAGCTGAGACAGGCTGGTCGCTTGAGTACTGTGTAGGCTCTTGAGGTTTGTAAAAAGCCAACATCCCATTATCTTGCTCTCCCAGCATGGTGTTAGTTATGAGTCAAACGGCCTTTGCTGGATATGGGGAAAATAAATCTGTCTTTGGGGTACCTTTATATACAGAGATAAAAATGACAAACATGTTGTTATTGGTTAAACTGCCTTGTGGCTGACCTGATTTCACATTTGTGGCCACGGGGATTAATGTTGGTAACCTCATCTAGATTCTAGAAGGAAAGAAAGTGCCCCAGCTCTGGTGGGCAGAGCTCTCTGAACCTTGTGGCTGTTTCTCAGTGTGCCTGCTGTGCTGACTGATCCCACCATTTCTGGTCACATGGCCATCTCTGTCTTGTGCTTTGGGATACTGGGTACAGTTCCCACTCCCCCACCAGAAATCCTTAGTTTTCTCTTGTTGCTGTCAGGGCATAGGATCAGATCTCCACTCCAGAGCTTGGTGCACAGGACCCTCATCCAGTACCTGTGGCATTTATAACTGCCCCACCCATCACTCTGTCAGCCACAGCTATCCATGAGTTGTCTCACAGCTTATGGAGACTCTTACCGTATGAGACCTATACAACTGGGGCCTCCAACGGAGATGGGTTCACTGAAGGGGAAGGTGAGAGCTGCGGGAGAAAACGATAGGGACTTACCTGCTGTTCCAGATGCTCCAGAGGATGAAGCAGGAGGACATTGCAAGTCCAGCAGATGTGTGCTGTGCTGAGGTAAGCCATCAGGGGTTCATGCTGAAAGAAACATCAGTGTGCTAGGAGTAGGGAGACCATCTGATTGCCTAAGTAGGGGTGACTATGCACAAGTCAGAGAACTATGGGAGGAAGCCTGTCATCCCTCAAGCCATCCAGAACCCCTACTGTCTTAGAGTTTCCATTGCCGTGAAGAGACACCATAACCATGGCGACTCTTATAAAGGTAAACATTCAATTGGGGTGGCTCACTTACAGTTTCAGAGGGTTAGTCCATTATCATCATGGTGGGACAAGGCAGCATGCAGGCAGACATGGTGCTGGAGAAGGAGCTAAGAATTCTACATCTTGATCCACAGGCAACAGGAAGTGAACTGAGACTGGGTGTAGCTTGAGCATAGCAGACTTCAAAGCCTAGCCCCATAGTGATACACTTCTGCCCACAAGGCCACACCTCCTAATAGTGCCACTCCCTATGAGCTTATGGGTGCCAAGTACATTCAAACTCCACACCTACCTATCCTATAGTTACTCACCAGCAGATCCTTTTCTGTGGTATATATGGATAAACCAAGTAAATCCAAGGATAGAAGGCCTTATTCCCGGGCAAGCACTGAAGGTCTTTATCTCTGCTTCTTCTACTCCCTACTTTTAGTGGGAAGCCTGAGGTTTGGCAACTGGAAAGGAAGGCATTGTCACCTCTCTTTGAGAGTAGCAGAGTTTCAGAGGACCCCCACTCCCATCCCAAGCTCTCTTTCTCATGAGGTGAGCCTCGAAGGCAGCCCCTTTGCTTGGCTGCATGTAATTTCTGAGCCACATGTCTGAAGGATTCAGAGAGAGATTAAAAAGGACCAGGAAAAAGGTGTGTGACTGAGGCTGGTTAGTGACCCCCCTGCACCTCGTCTTTGAGTTCTAACGTTGGAGAAATACAAACTTGAAGGAAAACAGGCCCTGGGCCCACAAGACGTTAAATAAACCAAGTAATGCTTAATTAAGGTAGAAGAGGATGAGACAGGCAGCAGATGATAATCACATTTGCCGAGGGCCTGCAAGAACTTCCTGGGATGAACGCTTTGAGAATGGAGCTGGCTATCAGCAGGGGAGTTCTGTTTGCCTTGATGGATGGATGGGTCAATGACCATCAACCCGTCTGGGAAAATTCCTTTAAGTCCCGGTTCAGAGCAGAGGTTTTACAGAAAGCCCTTGGTAGCCTGCCTCTCCATCCTTCACACTGAGCCCTCCTCTCCATCCTTCATACCAAGCAGGCCTCTCCAGCCTGCCATTCTCTTTTTCTCCGAACCCTCATGCTTCAGTGAGTCCTTGGTTCTCAGCCAGTGTCTTGTACCGAGGAGGCTTTTAATAATTGTGTGTGAGTTGAAAGAGTGAGCACAACACCAGGATGAGAAGATTTTGTCTTACACAGTTTCTGCAGATACAGCCACTAGCACCATCGAGGTGGGGGGAGGATGACTCTGAACCACTCAGACAGCTCTTCATTGCCTCTAAGGCAGTGTTTCCCAAAACAAGTCCCCACAAAGTACAGGTTCCAAGAGGTGTTAACAGGTGCTGTTCAGCACAAGCGTTCTCTCGTCAGACACACCGGGGAAACAAAGCTCTGCAGGCTCCTTTACTGCTGGGGATCTGGGACCCTTGGAATGTTTGGTGGGTTCGTTCTGACCCTTCAACAGAACCGTCAATGTTATAAACTCATTAGGTTGTGCTACATGAGATTTTTATTTTATGATTTAAATTTACAGTTGTGAAGTCTAGGGATATAGCTAAGAGGTAAAGCACTTGCCCAGCTCTATATTTAATCCCCAACTCCACCACAAAAGGGTTATGGTATAGAGGTATAACTCAATACTAGAGCATTCTCTTAGGATATGTGGGCCCTGAGTTCAATCCACAGCTTCAGGTTTTTTTTTTTTTTTTTTAGAAAGAGGTCAGTTAGGAGTACTTTCATATGATCAAACCTAACGTTTGGCCATAGAACCCTTTTAAATGTTTTTAGTGCCCATGGAGGTGTTTCCACAGACTTCTAGTTGTCTTAGTTTCTCATTGCTGTGACAAAGGCAACTTAAGGAAGGAAGGTTTGGTTCTGGCTCACAGTTTGAAGGGCTACAGTCCACCATGATGAGGAAGGCACAGAGCTTGAAGCAGTGATAAGTTGGGAAACAAGAAAGATGAATGAAGGTAGGAAACAGGGTGGGGTGAGGTGGGGAGGGTGCATGGGCCTGCCCAGAAGTTTGTTTCCATGGTGATTCTAAGTCATGTCAAGTTGACATCAAGATTAAGTACCACACCAGAACCTGGGATTTCATTTGGGATGCTTAAGACAATGAGGAGAGAGAAGGGTTACTGAGCAGAAATCTCCTCCACACTAGGAGGTTCATTCCAGTATAGGAGAGTCTACACTATGGTTTGGGATCATAAATTATCTGGGAAGACCAAGTGTTCATCCACTAGAGGTCCTTAATTTCTTCCCAAATGAACTGTAATCCAGTTGAGCCTCAAAGGTCTTGAGCTACTGTGATCAGGACTGAATACAAACACCTTAAGTCACTCAAGTGATCTTGGGACTGCCTCCAAATCCTGGCCGTTCTTCTGGGGTAGTTATGTTGAACAGATCTGCAGCGTGGTGACACTCAGCTCCTACAAGGTGAAAGTCAGCATTCAGGGTCCCCTGTGTCCTCACAGTAGGGTCAAACTTGCCGGCTGAGTCTGGAACATCCTGGGCTCACTGAGTCTGTGCTGCAGACAACGGCCTGGAGTATGAAGCCCTGCCAATCCACATCGAGCAGCTGAAGCTGACCCTGTGTTTTCACCTCCTCGTGGTGGAAGCTGTACTGCCCTCCTTTCTCTTGCTTGTCTCCTCCTGTTCTCTGAGTGCATATTGACCTGAGCTTTGCATGTAACTTGCAAAAGAATTGCAGGGTGATGGTTGAAACTCCTGGACCAAACTTATCATTAGTCTATTGTTGACTGATCTTAGGTAAGTGAGAAGAGTAGAAAATTGGGGTTCAACAGACAGGCTGCCAAACACTGAATGCCCCCCTCAAAAAGTCATGTAACTTTTATGGGCTATAGCTTTTTTTTTTTTTTTTTTTTTTTCTGAGACAGGGTTTTTCTATGTAGTCCTGGCTGTCCTGGAACTCACTCTGGAGACCAGGCTGGCCTCAAACTCACAGAGATCCACCTGCCTCTGCCTCCCGAGTGCTGGGTTTAAAGGCGTGCACCACCAACGCCTGGCTGGGCTCTAGCTTCTTATCTTTAAAATGCAGACTGATCATATCTCCACCCCATGATTGCTGGAAGTTTAATATTTGAAAATATGAAATGCTAAAAGAATAGCAAGTTACTGAAAGGCCACACCCTCTCCATCGTTTCTTCCTTTGCCTGTCATTTCCTTTAAGCCCCCACTTTGAAATGTGTAACAGGGATTAGAAATTGGAGTGGTGGCATGGATTGGATTATCTAGTTTTATTTTCCTTGATTTGATTGGCTTAGGTGGGGCATCACCCTACAGTTTGTATTATTGGGGAACAGCTGTCAAAGAGGAGAAGCTCCACACTGGATATCCTGTCAGTAGGAAAGTAGTGTCCCAGTAAGTGGTGTGGGAGATGCAGCCTCCCTAGGGAGGGTGTTGATTTGAGTTGCCTGCAGAGCTGGATCTGAGATAGCAGCAAAAGTGGACAAAAGTGGCTGGCTTCCTTGATCAAGAATATCTGCTCTCGACAGAAGTGGAGAGGATGCATCCGGTGTGGGTGGAGTCAGCCCCACTGACTTCCCAGGCATCCTTTAAGTGATGGCACAGTGGGGGAGAGTTGGGCTGAATCACTCACATTCCTTCTTTAGCATGTGGAGAATCACTGCTGGGATGTGTAGGTGGCTGAGCTGAGGTTAGACACTGGCCATGATTAGCTGCCCTGGGATCGCTCCATGTCCCCCACGGAGATCAAAACTGTCTTTGTCTTCATGCCCCAGGCCCACTTCTGAAACAAAAGGGAGCAGTGGACTTGGACATATCAGAAGGGCTCTCTGCACGATGCAGATGGTTTCCTGATGTCTTTCCTAATAAGCCCAGGCTTAAGTACCGTACAATGGTATCTCACAATCTCAAAAAGATTGTGAGACTTCTCAAAACAGAACCTAAGAAGAACCCTTTAGCCAAAGAAATTGGAGGCTTGCATTCCTCATGTAACTCTGACAGAGTCACCCAGTGCCAATAGATACCTATTTTATATACATGTGTGCACACATAACTATGTGCTATATATGTATATATGTATAAATATGTATATACATATGTATTTGTATATACATAAACTACACAAATATACACATGCAAATAGAGACATATGTATACCTATCAATAAGTGTATGACTATGAATGTACATATGCATGTTGTGTCATGTATATCTGACAGAACCCCCTCATTAAATGCTCACCATGTAGACCTAGAGCTCTGGAGAATTCACGTCGGCAATGCCATCTTCTGTCTGTTCTGATGGGGTTTTTTGTTGTTGTTGTTTTTGAGATCCTGTTTCTGTCTGTGCCAAATGTTCCTATAATAGGAAATCCTCACCACAAGGCTTGTGTAGGTAGTTAATGATAAACAAGGGCTTCACATATGAAGCCCAGAGCTACCCACTGCCTTCTCTTGATTGGTTCTAAATCCAGAACATTGCATTTAACTTTCCTTAATTAATTAATGAATTAATTAATGTTGTTGGTGGGGGAGGGGTGCACATACAGAGGTCAGAGGACCGCTTTCAGGGATTGGTTCTCCCCTTGTACCATGTGAGCTCTAAGGATCCAAGCCAGCCTGTCACGAGGCTCAGTGACAGGCGCTTTTACCTGTAGACTCATCTCATTGACCTGCACACTTTCTTTTCTTGAATGCCACATCTGGGCTTGCTGCAGCTTCTTCTCCACTCTTAGTGATTCTAGAGTGCTGCCTCTGTCAGGCCCCTTTGCGGTCTTGGCTCTGTGCTCTGTCCTGATTTTGCCTGTGTCTCCCCTGGAGTTGCTGATGTTGGTGATGAATGGACAACAGCAGCATTGTTGGCTTAGCTCTGCCCGTCTCCTCCCTGGATGCATAAACTCCTCACTGTTATTCACCCGCTGAGAGCAGTCAGCTGGGCAGTTATGAATTCATTTCACTGCACCCCGGTGTAACCACTTTTTAAAAGTGTGTCCGTGCGGTGCCTTGAGAATTAAAAGGCTGAAAGCAATCCAGACACATGGGACTTTATTTTTCTCCTCTCGAATTCTCCTCCCTGATAAAATCCAATCAGAAGGATATTGTCATCTGCTTGAAATGTTTCTGAGAATGAAGCCATGCAGGGTTTTCTTCATCTTCATTTCCATTTGTTTGCTTGAAGAATTCATGAGCCAGACTTTATTCTTGTTATATATACTTTTTTTTTCTGTTTTTCGTATTGTGGCCACTAACAATTTGCCGTATAAAGAGGGGGTGCACAGTTTGTTGTGTGGAAGTGCTCGTGTGTGTTCAGATTTGGGGCTCTCTGGCCTCAGGCATCAGCCTGTCCTTGCCTCCTCAGAACTGGAATTATAAATGCATGTCACTGCCCCTGACTTTTTATGTGGGTTTCTGAGTCCTCTCCCTAACACAAGATTTCTTTAGCCTGTATAGACTATATATGATCTTCATCCTTAAAATCCAGCCATTTTCTTTTGTTCTGGAATCTCTAGTATTTACTGTCATTTCTCCAAGGTGATTTTATTATTGCTGGCATCCACAGTTTATTTTGGCCTTTATAAGATGTCCCAGTTGGGAGCCGGGCGTTGATGGCACATACCTTTAATCCCAGCACTTGAGAGGCAGAGGCAGGAGGATTTTTGTGAGTTCGAGACCAGCCTGGTCTATAAGAGTTAGTTCCAGGATAGCCTCCAAAGCCACAGGGAAACTGTGTCTCAAAAAAGAATAAAAAAAAAATGTCCCAGTTGACGTGTACAATTTAGGAGTGGGCAGTGGCGAATCAGGACAACAGCACCTTTACATACTTTGGGAGCCATGTCTCCCACACAGTGTGAAGGCCAGGCGGTTGTCTGTCTAGGAATTCTCAGGAGATCAAATGGAGGTCCTGTTCATGGTGCCAGATGTGGGTTCCATCTCCTGGCGCAGGTCTCAGTTCCAATCTTAAAGGGGCTGCTTACTCCCATAATGTTCATGCCGTCGTCGCACCAGCAGGCGTATCTTGTCAGGCCAGTCATTGTCATGAGTCTCAGGGGTCACATCTGAGCCTGACTGATGGTGGCCTGTCCCCTCCAGCACTATGAAAGCTTCCAGGCCAGTACCAGCTGGGTTACTGCACGTCCTATGACTCAAGTGTGTGACGGCTTCAGTAGAGGCAGATCCGGGAGATGTTGGGGGAGCAAGGATGAATACAATCAAAATACATATGTTGTATGAAATTCTCCAAGGATTGATAAAGTATTATTTCAAAAAGCGGGGTGATATCCCGGGTTTCATCTTTTCCTTTCATAATACTATCAGATTCATTCCTTCCTCCAAACACAAACTATCTTATCCTTAAGAAATAGTAGGTTGTGTAACTATTGTATGACTTTGTTAGTATCAAATGAGAATGTAAAATGAAGCATTTTTATGTCCCTCGAGTCTCAGAAGTGCCACGGAATGTGGGGTTGAGGGGAGAAATGGGGTTCAGAGGAGAAATGGGGTTCAGATATATGGAGACCGTAGCGGCAGACACAGTAAGAATACTAATGAGGATCCAAGCAAGAAAAAAAAACAAAAAAACCTAAGACTGGAGCTGGGCATAGCAGAGAGAACAAGACAGCATCCTCCAGCTCCCTGTGCCTCCAGGGCTCACCCAAGTGCCTGCATCCCTACAGTGCCTGGGAGGATTTAGTGTCCATGGGACCAGGATAGCTCTCTGGGTTCTGGCCCCTTTCTCCCAGTTCATCTGGGTGTTAAGAGCTCTCTGGACAGCTTCCCATTATTCCAAGTCAGGGTACCAGAAACTCTCCTCACCTCTCTGTGCCCCATCGGTTCCCTTTAAACCTTGGGTTGATGCCACTCTTTAAGTTTTCAGACTTCATCTGGGCATGACCAATATGACCATGGCCACGTAGGGCTACCTCAAGGAGAAGACTGGCTGCTACCTCCTGGTGAAAAAATGATACTTCGAAGAAAAAAGTATTCCCCCTCCCCAGAACAAGTTTGGGTTGCTGCCTGACCTTGGGGTAGCAATGTGGAATAGTTATTGAGGCTTCAGATTATTTTACAGCTTTTTTTTTTTTTTCATGCTGTGGTGCAAGTCAAATCTAGGGCATGATAAATGAACCTGTATCTGAGGTTATTCATCATCCTGAAGGAACTGCCAGGGCCTAATTTTATTCAAGAGTCCTCCAAGGATGTTAAAAACAAATCCTTCCTTCTCATTTTCTTCAGGTCAAGACCATAGAAATTACAAAACCATAAGTAAGTTCCCCTGTTCCAACACATCCAACAGTCATTTAGCAATCATTTAGTGATTCCTCATTCTGCCACCAGGAGGGACTACATGTGTGATGGCAAGGCTCTGGCCTTAGACTGTGGGGTGTGTGTGTGTACTCATGTCCATGCCTTGGTACACATGTGTGTACATGTGAGTGGAACAGTCCAGAAGACAACCAGGGCTGTCATTCTTCAAGAAAATTCTTTTTTTTTTCTTGTCTGATATTTTCTGACCACAGTTTAACTAATTTCTCCCTTACTAGATCCTCAATGGGCTTGGGAATGACTCAGCCTGTCTATTCTAAGTCACTCCTCCACCCCGAGGTCTGTTGTCATTGCTAGCGGTGGTATTGTTTGCCAGTGGTGGCCATGTTTAATATTTATGAAGCCTCCCCAGGAAATGTTAACTGTTGCCTAAATCTTAATGGCTTTCAAATTGAGGAGGATAAGCCACAGAGGCTCCTCTGATTTCCTGTGTGGCCTTTGTGTTGACATTTCCTGGCCACAACTTCTAGAACTAACATCATGCACACTTAGACTGGAGACCCAGCTGGAGAATGAACAGCATGCAGTGAGGATTTGCAGGGCCAGGAGCTGGGCTGTGACATCATAGCAGCACACAGAGGAGACACTGAGCCCTCAGTGACTGAGGGCCCCGGAGTTGTTCTTGTGGGAAACTACCCAGGGGGACTGTATTTACGAGCAGTGTGAGCTTTGTGGAGTCCAGTGGGGGAATACAACAGCGCTATCATCTTCATCCCTGTTCCCACCTAACTGGGATGACCATGTCCTATTTCAGAAGTCTCACGTTGCTGAGATCACTTGGTACCCAAGCCCATGCCACAAGGAACACAACCAGGCAAGAACAGAAAGCTGACTCCACAGCAGCTCCAAGGAAGCCATTTCTGCCCTAGAAATGGAGGCAGCTGAACCAAGAGGACTGTGCATCTCCATTTACCCCACAGGGTCCCTTCCCAGTCCACACATCCCCATCCTCCAGGAAGGACAGCTGCGGTGGCCCCAATGTTTGTGGCCCTCCAAAATCCGTATGGTAAAATCGTAACCCGTGTGATGGTTTAGGAGGCAGGGGCTGGAGAGCCAGGATTAAGTCTTCAGAATGAAGTCTTCCAGGATGAGTTGGTACCTCAAGAGAACCCCTTGACTTGAGGACACATTGAGGAGGTGGCTCCATTTATAAACCAGGAAGTGTCCCTCCTGTGACATGAAATCTGCTGGTGTCATGATCTTGGTTCTTCTACACTTCAGGAGAGTGAGATGGGAACTTTTGTTTATGGGTCAGTCAGTCTGTGGTGTTCTGTTATAACAGCCTGCTGCAACTAGGACATCTGTCAAAGCTGACGTCACATAGATGTTGATGTTTGGAAGACTGGCAAGAAAGTCCTGCCCATTCTATCCCATGCCCTTGAAGCCAAGAGTCAGTGGAGCCTACAGCAGGAAGAAAAGACTTCTTTTTCCTGGACTTGGACTACTTAGACTCCTGGGGTGTTCTGGAATGCTTTGAATTTTTGTTGGAGGTGCTGTTCACTGGCATGAAGAGAGATGGGCACTGGCCATGAGCCCTAGAGAATTTTAGCCTACTCTAACTATCCCCAGGTCGGTTGCCGTTAACAAGTCCACCCTGTAAGCAAAGCCACATGATTCTCTTTTCAATTCTGCAAGAACTTTATGTAATCAAGTGGGATCCAAGATTGGGTCTGTCTCAGCCAAAGGCCCTCATTGTTTCTCTCACTCTGCAGAGATGAGAGAGAGAGAGAGAATATTGTGCAGGACACTCCTCTCCCCCTCCCCCACCCAACTTCATGTCTCCCTCCCCTCTTTAAAAACCCATCGAGTCCAGTTTGTGGTCTTCACTGGAGGGCGGTCTACCTAGTAGGGGCCACAACCTTAAAGAAACCGACTCCCCTCCCCATCCGCTATCAACTGCCAATAGCTCTTTGGCGAGGGTGGGGCCTCCCCATGCTGAGGCTCTGTACCTCTTGTGCCTGGTGTCTCAATTACTGTGAATTCACTAGTGCAACTCCCCTGATGTTTTCTTATAGTCATTCATCACTGTGGCTCTTACAATAAATCTTTTTGACCCCGTTTCCACCAAGATCCCTGAGCCTCAGTAAGGATAGGGCAGTGGCAAGGGACAGGCTGCCCCATCCCAGTCTCAGAGCAGGGTAGTGGTGGCTACAGCAGCTTTAGCCTTGGTGCTCTGCTTGTCCTCCGTGTGCCCTCCCCTGCAGTCAGCCGTCCTCACTGGTCCGGGCAGTTTATCTCCTCTCTCTGTAATGGCAGAAGCTTCCTAATGATAGATTCCAGGCACGTGAGCATCTTGTCTTAATTACCTTCCTCGTTTGCGCTTTTGGTGGAACACCTGGGGTAGGAGTCGTCGGCATTTTGACTCCCTTCCTTTCCCACCAGTGGTTCCTCCTTCCATCTGTTGATTCTTTAATTGATGTTCTTTCTGCATGTGTAATTTATCTTAGCTTCTCATTCATTTAGCTCCTGAGATCACCTCCCACCTTTAAACACAGTAACTAAAACCTTCTCTCCACCTATTCCTTCTTCCCTTGCTTAATCCAGTGGGAACCTGAGGTAGCCACAGCCCCCTCCGAGGTCAGCCCCATGCTTTAGAGGCCATTAGATGCGGCTTGCTTGCTTGGGTCTGTAAGAGAAGGACCTGCCACTTTGGAAACCATCACACAACGTTCTCTAGTAGATGGCCCCCTGCTGGTGATCTGCCTTAAGTGCAGAGCTGGCCTGGAGCGAAGCGTTCAGCCTGCTGGAAATGGAGCTGCAGAAGCTGGTGTTGGTGCCCAGCGGGCCACATCACATCCATGAAAAAAAAAAAAAAAAGCCACGAGCCCAGGCAGCAAACTGGATATCGAATGGCATTTGGGGAATGATGACAGATGGTGCCATAGGTTCAAAACCAGTCCACCTCTCCACAGCTGGGTCACTTTGCTCACCCTTTGTCCCATACCAAAGCATCAGTGAGTATGCATATGTCAAAGTGCTGGGGCTGTGTGCTGGCTGATCCACTCTGGGGGTGGGGTTATTTTGCTGATTAACTTATGAACCATTGCTCTAGGCTGCTCTGTGATTTACATTAAAATGACTAATTAAAAAAAAAACACACTAAGAGAGGAACCAAACAGCTGTTGTTTATGGCTGCAAAGAATAATTTTCCCCCAAAGGGAAGTATGGAGTCTGGGGTCAATAAATGCCTTCATCCCTCAGTCCCAGTTTTTGACACCTGTCCTCAGCTGGCCAGAGTCTCAGGGAAGATCCCAAGAAGATCCTTGTCCTGACAATCCAGTGTCATCCATGGGAGTGGGTTGGGGGCCTCAACTGTGTTGTTGCACCTCATGGCAGAGGACAGCAGTTTGGCAATACCTGAGTGGCATGAAGGTGGATGTTTTGTTTTCTCAAGGTGTGGTGTGGGCAACTCTGCAGAAAGAGGCTGGCCCAGACCTCAGCCCTCTACACTGCAGCTTACCCTGAGCAAGAATAAATTCATTCCTGCCTGTCCCATGTGGAGGCCTGTCAGAAACACCAGGAAGATATTAATATCTCGTGCATTGAGCCCCATCCGGGATGGTGACTTCCACTCTGGGTCGGAACATCTGGGGAAGAGGAGGAAGAGCAGACAGCTGTGGGGCCCAGGACTCTGGCTCTCAGAGCCTGAGTCAGCACCCTGTCACCTCTGCCCTCTGCTCCAGAGCCTGGAGATGACAGTCACTGCCTGGCATCCCGAGGACCATCAGCCCCCACTTTCTAAGAAGGACTCTAGAAGATGAGGGTTTGAAACAAGGCCCGAGTAGGAAGCCATGGTCATCTTGGAAGAAACACTGGACAAGCAGGCATCAGCAGACAGGCAGGTTCCTCAGAGACAAAGTGAAGTGAGCAAACTATAAAAGCAAAATCTATTCACTTCCTTTTATATGCATGAGTGTTTTGCCTGCATGTACATTTGTATTCCTGGTGACTGCAGGGGGCAGAAGAGGGCATCCGATCCCCTGGAACTGTGAGCCGCCATGTGGGTACTGGAAATCAAACCTGGGTCCTCAGCAAGAGCAACAAGTGCTCTAAACCACTGAGCCATCTATCCAGCCCCATGAATGTAGTTTTAATAAACTTGCTTTTGAGATATAGGTATATAGCTCACTGGCAGAGGGTTTACCTGGCCTTAGCAGGACCCTGGGTCCCATCAACAATACCAAAAAACAAAAGCAACAAAAAAATCAGCTTGAAATAATCTGGTGGCCTGGCCTTGACTTAGCTGGTGGCCTTGGCCCTGACTGACTTAGCTGGATTCCTTCTCCATAGAGCTTGCAAAAAGGAGTGCCTTGGTGACTTCTGTGTGGCTCACTGTCCTGTGTAGCATGTGTTCTGGGGAAGCAAGACTAAGGAGTCCCCAAGCCACTTTGTGGTCTTGGGAAGAAAACCCCCCCTCCAAACATGTGACTTCAGAAACTAGAAATGGCCAAGGCATTACTCCAGCTGGGACTTGGGATTTTCCTCTACTTCAAAAGGTCCTAGAACTCTGTATTCTAGAGTTAAGATACTTAGTGAGAAACCAGAATCCCAAATTCTCAACCAGACTGCCTACAGCAACACAGGTACTCTGTGAAAGAGTCACACAGGAGAGTGGACATAAAGATAAACTGAGGCACCAAGGAGTCATTGACAGCTTAGAAGGTTCATTTCCACACCCCTCACACCATGGTAACATCTTGCCAAAGCATACTGGGTCTTATGTGAACTCTGTCCCTCACCTGGGACAGCCCAGCCTACTTATTCTGTATACCTCTAGGACTCCGTAGAAAGGCTCAGAAAGCCCTTGGTCTTAACCAAGACAAGTATGGGGATTCTTCCTCCTTGGATCACAGGAATGTCACACACACACACGCACGCACGCACGCAGCGGGGGCAGCAGTGTCAGTGGATAACGGTGTCAGTGGGAACTGGTTCAATGATTACTGATTCCTGCTCTGATCCAGGAGATACATGGGAGTTATGTCAGGGGAGCTTCTCTTCCCAAGGTGTGATACAGATAAAAAGAGGGTTCTAGCTTTCCACTTGCTTCTTGCATTGGTGCAGTTCAGGGGTACAGTCCATCGTGGTGGGGGAGACATGGTGACAAGAGCCTGAGGCAGCTGGTCACACGGCATCCACAGTCAGGAAGCAGAGGAAGGTGACTGCCTGTGCTGCTAGGATCACTTCCTCCTTTTTCATTCTGGGGCCTGGCCCTGTGGAACGGCACTGCCCAGATTTAGGGTGTGTTTTTCCACCCCAATTAACCCAGTTGAAATAATGTCTCTAGGCTGGGCATGGTGACTCAGGCGGATCTCTGTGAGTTCCAGATCAGTCTGATCTACGTAGTGAGTTCATAGGACTACATAGAAAGACCCTGTCTCAAAGATAGAAGAGGGGGAAGGGAAAGAAATAATGCCTTATAGATATGCCCGGGGATTTGTTTCCATGGTAATTCTAAATTCTATCATGTTGATAATCTGTGTTTGTGCACACACAACCTTCTCTCTCATACACATCAAACAGGAGGCAAACTGGAGTTGATGAACCTAGCTTTCAAATGCCACTGTTACATTGATTTTCTGTTACTTGCAGCCTAAAGCAGCCCTACTTGCTACAAAGATGGCAGTAGAAGTGGTTCCTGATCTCTGGGTCTTGTGTCTGTTTCAGAGGGTCTTGCTGTCGGCGTAGGATTTGGAGCTGTAGAAAAGACTGCATCTGCCACCTTCGAGAGTGCCAGGTAAGCCAGTTCATGGAGCGTGGAGCACGGCCCTCACAATCCTTTGTCCTCCACACTAACTTGGTACCTGGGTCAGATGCTGGTACAAGCTTGCTGAGCATCCTCAGCCCCGTCATGGCAAGAGTAATGACATGAGAGGAAGGTAGTGTCGTGTGTGAGTGAACTACTCAGACAAGTGGGCTTGCACAGCCTTTCTCACAGGAGCTGGCTAACAGGTAGCCACTCTGCAAAAGAAACCAAGATACAACGGCGCGCTGTCCTCTAAGCAAGTGGTGTCTAAAGACGAAGCAGAAGGGTTAGCAGAGGCAGTGATCAATGCTGTGTGTGACTCCTTCCTTTTGGAAGCCGCCTTTTCTCTTCTCACTGGACTTTCCTGGCTCCCCAGTTTTCAGGTGTCTTCCCAGAAGGCTCTTTGGCCTATTTCTCACCCATGACCCATTCTTAAATGTCGGTGTTCAGCAGTCTGTCCCTGAAGCAGCCTCTCTTTTCACCCTGTGCACATTCTCTTCCATTTCTGTGACCTATTCTCCATCTGTTTGCTAGTGATGCCCAGATCTGGCTCCAGCCTAAGCCTGAGCTTCTTCCTATGGACCCGACTGCCTTCCAGACACCTCTGGACAGGTGTTTCTTTGTCTCCACACTCAGCGTTCCACAGTGGAGCTTTACTGTCCCGTCCCTGTCCTATGGGGCCTGTTCCTCCTTCAGGGTTACCTCCCACCAGCTTGCATTTTGTCAGCCAAGCCACATTCACTGTCCTCCTCACCCTCTGAGTTTTCCCCTTTCTCTCCACCACCAGAGAGTTCTTCCTCTCACTTAATTCCATTGAGTCAAACAGGGCCTCTGTGTGATCATGGTCTTGAATCGCATGTCACTTATACCTCAGGTGAGAAACCCCACAAGGTTTCATAAAACTCACAAAGCCATGACCACTCAGTCCTGCAGGCTGAAGGCCAGCAGGATGGGGTCTCATCTCCAAGGGCCACACTCTCAGCTGCCTCCAGAGGACCAGGGGTACAAGGACAAGTGGAAACAACAGGATGAAGATATCTGGGAATGGGGAACACTGAGGGAACTTAACACATTCACTGTTACGATTAATATTTCCGCCAAAAGCCGCCCGAGCCCCACCGCCACGTGTGAGCTCTACGCCAGCCGCCCGCCCCGAGTTAGGCCCAAATGAATACACAGAAACTTGTATTAGGTACAATGCTGCTTGGCCAATGACTAGGATTCCCATCTGTTGGCTCAGTCTTAATTATCATAAATCTATATATTTTATAAGACTTATCTTATCGGATGCCTTATTGGCGTCCCTCCTTGCTGGTGGATCAAATCATGCCGCTGGAGCAGGAGCGGAGGGGAAAAGAGGGATGCTTCCTGTTTCTCCTTCTTTTAATATGAGTCTCCTGCTATGTCACTTCCTGCCTGGAACACCACTTTTCTACTACATTTCCCAGAATCCTCTTTGACTCCTAGTCTCGTCTACTTGCTGTCTCATTGGCCAAACAGTATTTTATTTAACAATCAATAAGATAAACATACACAGTACATTCCCCATCAGTTCAGTTTGTAAAAGCCTCCCGTACAAGAATGAAGATCTGAGTTTGGTCTTCAGAACCTATGGAGAAGAGAAGCTAGGCAGCGTGTGCATACCTGTAACCCTGGCACCAGGGAGGCAGAGACAGGAGGCAGAGACAGGAGGACCCTTAGGACTAGCTGACAGCCAGCCTAGCCTAATAGATGAGCTGCTGACTAGTGAGACACTATGTCTCAAAACAAAATGGTGGACAGTGCCTGGGGAGCAACACCCTAAGGCTGTCTTCTGGCCTTCACATGCTCAGGCACACACATGCATGTAGCCCCCAAACATGGACACACACACACACACACACACACACACACACACACACACACACACGCACCTCTTAAGTCTGATGGGTCAGAGTGCCTAGCTCATTGCCTTCAGACAGTCCAGCAGGAAGCTCTTCTGCTCCCCACCCCACACTGTAGACGCCTCCTGTGAAGACCAGCCCTGTGTCTACTGGCCAGGTGTATCAGGAGGAGTTTCCTGTACCACCCCTTTTCCATCTCTGCATGAAGCCTTTTTGCACCCCTGGAGGGCTGAGGCTACATCTATATCGACCTTTGTACCTGTGTTCCAGATGCAATGGAGCCCTATGGGTTCAATGCCCTCATGGTCAGACCCTGCATCTTATATTTTAAAATATATGTCAAAGCCTGTCTGTTAAAAGTGTGCTTGCTCCATGAAGCCCCAAACATGCAAGGGGCACTGGCATGCTGTAGCTTGAATTATGTCCCACTTTTAGCTCATTCTTCCTGCCTCTTGGACTCCTAAGCCATTTTCACTTTAGCCTCATGGTGAAAATGATGCCCTTTTGTAAAAATCAAATCAGAAAGTAGATGGGGGAAGGAAGGAAGGAAGGAAGGACCTTTAGAATGTAAGAAATATCACCCCAAACAAAACAAAAATAAACAACCAAGGGCTAATGATGAGTCATGACATCCAAAGACTACTCTGCTCCCATGTCCTGGGAGAGGGCAGGCTTGGCTCTCTGTCCTCAGTCACTTTGAACTTGGCTTCATCAGACCATGAGAACCTCTAGGGTCAGGCAGTGTCCCTGGGTCTGAGAGCCCCAAGGAACTGACCTCATGAGCATTCAGAGACCAGACTCTCCCAGAAATGGGAGACCACATGTGCCCCAGGAAACCAGTGCCTGCAAGTGACAGCCAAGCCCCAGGCACTGTACTCATAGGCCAGGCTCTGTCTGGTGGTACCATGCCCCCTGACATCCTGGTATCAACTCCGATATCCCTCTCTGCAGTCACCTGCTCTTTCTGCTGGTCTCTGTGAATATTCCTCAAGGAAATAGAACAAAAACATTTGCAACATATCCTCCCTGAATTACACTACCCGTCCATGGGTCTCTAGAGCTGGGGGTAGAGTGCCAGGCCTCAGTGTTTTGAGCCATATGAGCAGCTCTGTATATACACATCACTAGGTGCTTCTTAGATCCCCACACACCACTCACCTCTGGTCACAGCCTGGGGTAGAGTTGTTGGGAGATCTGCTGCCACCATGGCCGCCACTACACATACAGAGTTTGAAGGAGCAGAAAACTTGAAGCCAGTGAAGGAGGAGAAAGATGCTCCAACCTTCAGCCCAGCTCCCCGGATGGAAACCCCACATAAGTTTTAACAGTTTACATCCTTTCTTCCTGATTCCTGTATCCTTACTCTTGCATGATAAACACAGAATGGGCTCCCAGACAAGGCTTGTTAATCCTTTCTGCTTTAGTTCCTGCTTTAAAGCAGTGGTACTTAACCTTCCTAATGCTGTGACCCTGTAATACAGTTCCTCATGTTGCAGGGACCCCCAACCATAATATTGTTTTCCTTGCTACTTCACAACTGTAATTTTGCTACTGTTATGAACTGTAATGTCAATATCTGATAAGCAGGCTATCTGATATTTGACGCGAGTAAAGGGTCATTCGACCCTACAGGGGTCACAGCCCACAGGTTGAAAATCACTGCTTTAGATGGATTCTCATGAGAAGGAAGGTAGTGAGTGGCAGGTGAGAATCTGTCTCTCTGGCAGCCACAGGTTGCGGGAGGAGAGCTTGAACTGCAGATGGGGCAGGCCATGCCTGCGATGATCTTTGAATCTAGAAAAGCAGGCTGCAGGAGCATCCGTGTGCCCTACCAGGGTCCTGCCCTGGATTACCGCCTGCAACTTTTGAACGACATGTATGGTAGCCCCCCCTTCACCCTCCCACCCGCTTCTTAGTTCTGTGTAAGGAAAGGAGATTGTAGTTAACTGTATGACAATAAACCCAACCATAGTTCTTAGATGAATCGCTGGTGAAACCGCCATGTCCCCAGCATTGGCAGGACAGCAGAGGTGGGGTATGGTGGCACTGAGTAGGGGACTCTGCTCCTGCTCCCTGTCTGTTTGGAGTCTCCTGAACTCACCCAGTGCTTCGTTTAGACCCTAAATAAGGACCCCAAATTTTAGGGTCTGGTGGTAGCTGCAGATGCTGAGTCTCCTGATATCCATTCATTCATTCATTCACTCACTCACTCACTCACTCGCTCGTTCACTCGCTCGTTCACTCACTCGTTCATCTGTGTGCACTTCAGTGGGCCTGGGTGCATCCTCCACATTGTGCCAGTTGCTGTGAAAAACAGTTTGTATAAAGCTCTTCCAAGTAGCATGAAAAGTGTCCCAGTCCTTCCAGTAACAGGGTACACTCAGCTGGCATGGATGTCCCTTCTCAAAGGAACCAAGGCATAGTGACCACGGACTAGAGAAGAGAAATGCTCATGTAAAGGAGACTCCAAGAGCAAAGTGGTGAGTGGCTTCAGAGCCTGGGAGAGATTTGAGTACATGCATGCATGGCCTTTTCCGAGGGTTCATGAAGCTAAGACAGTCCAGGCACAGAGCTAAGGGCCTGGAATAATACCTGCATATGTAAGGGGGCTGTAAAATGCCCCATGGTCCAGGAACTTTCATGGGGAATATGCGCTTTCAAGGATCTCAGATGGATGCTGCAGAGGGGAGAGGAGTATATAGCAAATTATCTAAAGAGATCAAAACCTGAGGCCTTCACTGTACAAGGCTGTAGAATACAAACTGTGTACTCTATCTTGTTCAGAAGCCACAAATCCAGGATGCCTCAAGACAGACCCTTAAATATAAGTAAGAACATGATGAAGAGACTGTAGAGATGGCTCAGTGGTTAACAGCACACTTCCTGCTCTTCTAGAGGACCAGAGTTCAGTTCAGTTCTCAGCACCCAATCTGGTGGCTCAACATTGCCTGTGACCCCAACTCCACAGCGCTTAAGTTTCTCTTCTAGCCTCTTCAGGCGCTCATCCACCCACCTTAACACACACACACACACACACTGAGAGAGAGAGAGAGAGAGAGAGAGAGAGAGAGAGAGAGAGAGAGACAGAGAGAGAGAGACAGAGAAAGAGAAAGAGAGAGAGAGAGAGAGGGAGTGAGGCATGCATACACGTACATAGCATGCATGCTATAGCAATAAAAATAATAATAATAACAAGAAGAATATAAAATCCTTTTTAGGAAACACAAAAAAATAAAATAGAGACAAAAATCAATTAAGAGAACAAACTACCACCAAGGAAAAGTCACATTTGCAAAACTACAGATGTGAAAAAGACATCATATCCATGTGACCAGCTTCTGCCAAATTGTCAGTATTGTCAGAATCAGGGACCTTGAGAGACACAGTCCAGGGCAGGCCAGAGAGGTTGCATATTAGGTGCTGTCCTGATTGGTATCCCAGAGCCATCAGGAGAAGCTGACAGAAATCTAACCCTGCTATACCATGTCGTTACCAGCAGTGTTCCACTGAGGAAAACATACCCTTTTACGTAGTCATTAAGATCTGGGAGACTTAGGGGCTGAAGAGATGACTCTGTGTTGAAAGTGCTTGCTGTGCAAGCATTGTAGCCCAAGTTCAGATCCCAAGCACCCACATAAAAAGCAGTGTGGGGTACATGGGGAAGGGCCTAGGCCTGGCCCAGGATGATGTGGTAGACTTTGGGGAGCCCCTTTTGAGGGCCTTACCCTCCCTGGGGAGTGGAGAGGGGATGGCTAGGGGCAGGTGGGATATTGGGGGGGAGGGGAGGGAGAGGGAGAAGGGATTGACATCTGAAGCAAGCTTGTTCCTAATTTGAACTAATAAAATAAAATAAAAATTAAAAAAAAGCAGGGTGGGATGACACACACCTGTAATCCCAGAGTTGAGGGCTGCAGACAGGTGATCCTGGGGGCTCCCTGGTTAGACCGTGTAGCAAACAGTGTGAACCACAGGTTCAGTGAGAGATGGGGTGTCCCTGAAATCCCCCCATTCTGCTGTACACACAGACAGACAGACAGACAGACAGACAGACAGACACACACACACAAAAGAATTCAGCAACTGTGTAGGAGGCATGCAGTGTGTGTCTGTTTGGTCTTGGAGCTTCTCCACATAGCTAATCTAAAGTAAATGATTTATTTTGAGGTTGCAACAATGAGGATGCTTTTTAACATTTAGTGATAAATAGGAATCCAAAAATCAGACAGTAGTTTTGCAGCCAGACAGGAAGATCCAAAAAGACCCAATGCAAATGCTGATAAAAACAAAGCAGACACTACAGTTTCACCTCCCCCCGAGGTGGGGAGCCTCAGAAGGGATGTTTATGAAAAGGGAGCAGACATGAGAGGCGTGCATTTTTATGCACCTGTACCATGAGCTCAGATGGTTTAAAGGCAAGCCATGGTAGAACTGTGAGGAGAGAAGCTAAAACTGAAATCCTGTGGGGAGTACCGTGCCTCTTTTAAGGCTTGTTAGGAACACGGCCAAAAAGCGAGCAGGGTGGAGAGCAGGCATTGTAGACATACATATCCTAGGTGATTCCTTTGTTAAAACCCGAGTGTATTTTTGTATGTGTGAGTGAGGGTGTGTGCATGACACGGCATGCCTCTGGAGATCAGAAGGCAACCTCAGGAGTCAGTACTTGTTGTGTAACAAAACTTTCCAGGGGAGACACAACACACGCCTGCTCTCCACAGTGAGGGAGCCCATGGCAGGCAGACCAAAGCAGAAATACCACCAAAGTCCAACTTGGTGAACCAATGGGTTTTACTGGGGTCACTTACAGGAACTTACAGTTGCATCATCAACACCGGTGACAGCTCACAAACGCTGGGAAACCTGGAGTACACTACACAGCCACAGGCAGCTCAATAGGCTGGAGTGTGTCTTTCCCAAGTGTCTCTGCTCTAACCCTCTTGGAGGCTGCTCGGATGGTTTCTGCTTCCTCCAGGCAGCTGGTCTTAAGAGTGAACTTCCCAATAGCTCTTCTCCCCCTAGCCTCTTCTTGACAGCTAAGCTCAAGTCTTTGCAGCACAGCTTACTGAGAAGTAGAAGCTTAGCTTTGATTGCTTACTCTGGCAGGGCCTGGGCCTGGTGAATCTGGTCAGTTTCAGGAACTTCCTGCAGCTATTTTGAGTTGTTTACCTTCCTGTCCAAAGAGGAATGTTTCAATCTCGAGGATACTCGACAGTCCTCTCTTTCTAACTTAATCAAAACAGGCTGGTTTGCCACTGCATACACTAGGCTAGTCTGCCCAAGAGCTTTAAGGATTCTGCTCCTTCTGCCTCCCATCCTTCCAGTCATGCTAGGATGATGAGTGGGCTACCATCCTGGCCTGGATGACCCAGGCCCTCAATGCTTGCACAGCAAGCACTTTTCCCACCGAGCCGTCTTTTCAGCCCTGAAACCTTACCCTTTTAAAGCACACATGCTAGTTTCCCCAAGTTGATTGGTGCCGTGCCACAGAGTCATTATCATTCAGGTCATTATCATCCAGGCCCCATTATCAGACTGCAGTGTGATATTGTTGATCATCATTAACAGAAGCAGTAGACAGCATAATTTGTGAGTGGGCATTTAAAACCAGAAGCCGTACTAAGATGAGCACGATCTACGCTGCAGGGGAGTGATGGAAACCAGACCATCTATGAAACTCAGAACAGGGCGAGCCTTTTACAGTTGTGGTGTGAATTCCAGCCAAGCCTAAGGGCAGCCAGCTGCGATAAGTGGGGATGACGCTGGAGAATGGAGTAAGTAAAAGCTGAGGAAGCCCCGAGTGTGTTCTCTGGGCAGGTGGACAGATGCTATCAAGATAGAATCGCCTTGTGCCCACAGAAGGGAAGCTAGAAGGATTCTAGGGAGGCAGGTTGGAGATCAAGCATATCGCCCACCCCTTGGCCTGAACCTCACCCAGCCTTGGTTTAGACTCAGGATGGAGCCCCAGAGGTGCCTAAGCTAGGATGGCCTGGGGAGGGGGGAGGGCACTCGGGAGTCATGGGAAGGATTCCACCACAGAACAAGACGTTTGCTGATCTCTATGAACAAACTTCAGGAACCCTGAAAAAAGGAAGGGCTTCAATGCCGAGGAGAGGAAAAAGAAAAACTCACCTGAGGAGGAGTTTAACCCAGACCAAAAATGTTGTTAGTGTGGAGGGGGCATTTCAAGGTCAGGTGTCAAGGAGCCCCAGTGAACCGTGGGACAGTGATGGGAGAGAAGGAGGGCTGACATGAATCAGGGAGTTTTTCAGCTCATGCAGACTGCTGCCCAACAACAGTGACTGTAAATGGTCCCATCCTCTGTAAGGATGCCAGCAGTTCCCAGCCAGCCTCTCCAGGAAGCCATTGTCGTTCTTCAGAGGTCTGTGTTGCTGAGCTGAATGCCAGTTAAGGTAGATGTATTGTCAAAGCATTGTGTGGGGTTGGGGGTGGGGGCTCAGAGGACACCTTATGGGAGTCAGTTCTCTCCTTCCACCTTCTGAGTCCTGGGGAATCAAACTCAGGTCATTAGGCTTGGCAGCAAGCCCCCTTATCCACTGAGCCATCTCACCATCCCTCAATGCACTTTTTAGTTCTGACTTCCAGTGGGTTCTTCATTATTCTTGGGGGATGTGTACATGGACACAGCTAACCAGGTTTGGCTCAACGCCTGTTTCTGTAAATATACTTTTATTGAAGCACAGATTTACTCATCAGTCTGTTTACATGCTGTCTTTGGCTCCTTGGCCGAGTGAGTAGTTGACACAGACTTCTAAAAACAAAGTATTTTCTGACTTTTTACATAAACTTTATGGACTCAGAGGTAGTGGGCACAGTCCATAGCTTTGACCCAAGTTCACCATTGAGCCCTTAGGTGCCAAACTGTCTCTTCATGACCTCATGGGCCCAGTTTGCATCTTAGAGTGAGAGTCTCACCTCTCACCTATATGTCAGCCTTCACCACCAACAGAGAAGAGTAAAAAGTAAATATTACAATAAGGTACTTTCTTCCTTTCCCAGCATTTTGCTCTGACCTCGTAAGACAAGAGGCAGGAATCGGTGTGTCGCTGCTGCCACCAGGTGCCAATATGCTGTTACTGCTCTCCTTACTTGCCCAGTGTCCTTGCTGAATCAGGGGTTGGGCAGCTTTTCCTTCTAAAGTCATTAGCCAGCATGGATGTAATTCTATCATTTTGAAAACTGAGGTAGGAGGATTTTACAAAGTCAAAGCTGGCCTTGGCTACATATAAATTATCAAATGAGCCAGCTACCCAGCAAGACCCTGTCTCAAAAAGGGAACAATGGCCATGGATGTGGCTCTGTCAGTAGACTGTGTGTCTGTCCTGCACAGGGCCCTGGGTCGACCCCCCAGCATGGAATAAACTAGGTGTGATGGGGCATGTCTGTAAATCCTAGCACTTGGGAGGTGAAGAGAGGAACATGAGAAATTCAGGGTCATTCTAAGCTATGTAGTGAGTTTGAGGCTAGCCTGGGACACATGCGACACTGTCTTAGAAAAGTCTCCCCCAAGTCAAGAAGACTCAGCCAGTCATGAGCAGCCTGTGGGCCAAGGGAAACATGGCTTAGCTTTGCTTTGCTTTCTGACCTGGTCCCCTGGGGGTTTCTTTTGGTTTCGACCACAAAGAAATTCCAAAGACCATATGTCCTGGGGGAGTTTGATGATTAAAGCGATTTTCTTTCGTAAGTACCATTAAGAGGAGACCACACCCGCATCCCTCACTTCAGGGTGAACATAATTCAAACCAGCAGGAACAGCAAGGGCAATTTATGCCTAAATACTATGTGTTGCACTCCCATTTCCAGCCTGGGCGAGGGGTGTTTATAGTCTGTGAACGCCTGGACTGATGGGATCAACAGGTGTCTTGGTGCAGAGCCATGCAGGGTGGATGGTGCTGGCTGGCCACAGACTGACCACGAACGACCCACAGAAGCAGTCCCCTTCCCCGGCCATGGTTACATGCATTTCATGCTGCATGCCCAGCTGGCTACTGCTGACCCCTGTCCAAACACTTCATCAAGGATGTCTGGTGAGTTAGCCTGCGTTCAAGAGCTACTTGCTCAGTTAGGACCAACTTTTGAGTCTGTGTCTGCTAGCTTAGCAAAGAGTAGAGCTCATAACTGACATGTTTTCCTTTGGCTTACAAAATGCAAACATTGCTATATGATCAGTCATGTAAGACAGGAATCGTTAATTGGCCATTTACTTAGATTAAAAAAATGGTGATGGGTGTTTTTTGTTTTTGTTTGTTTGTTTGTTTTTCCTGGTTCACCAGATCACATGGCAGTGTGTGATTGTCCCTCTATGCACAAGTCCACCTGCCTTCAGGGACATCCCAGGAAGACCCTGTCTTCCTCTGGGTTGTTGATCTTGAGCTCTCCCTGCCCTCTGATTTGGGCATCCCTGGTAGTGTTCTCTAGGCTGACGTGTGGCAGGTGAGCCAGCATGAGAGTGTGCAGACAGCCTGAGCCAGGTCACATTCTCCTCTTCACAGCCCTCCACTCACCTTCGCTGCCATCCTTAATCTACACTCGAAGCTCCTGCTGTCACTTTCACCTAAGTGAGCAAGCATTTCTCTTGAATCCATCCAACGGTCATCTCTGGAGTTCTAGGGTGATCCACAATCCCTTTCCTTCCATTTTCCTTTCCAGGCCACGGTGGCACTTGAAAATGGCCCCCAGCGCCACCGTGTGGTGGTCTGGCATCATAGCTCACTAGGTGAGGTAATAGAGAAGATAGACTTGAGAAGCTCTTGAGAGGATTCTCTGAATTGGTGTTGGGCTTAAACAGAAATTATACCTATATCGATTCTCTCCATATAACTACACCCTACGTGTGTATTATCTATCACTCTGTCTTTATCTTCTATCTCTGCATATGTCTTTCTGCCATCCGTGTCTGTAGGCCTCGGTAAACATTCCCTAGATGTTTTGTAAAGTAGCATTTCTATAGCCCTGCTCTCTGGCTCTGAGCATGTCACACCTCATTTAGTTCATCACCGAACAGATTCATCATCATTACTCCTTCTCCCAAGAATTAAAATAGATCTTTTATGTGACACTCTGTGAAGCGACCAATAGAGCAGGAAGCTACTCTAACCAAGGAAGGCAGAGGATTGGGGGCCCAACCTCAGAGCCCCCCACAGCTTTTCTCTCTGTCATTGTGACGCATGCAGTGTTTAGGAACTTTGATAAGATTATTTTATTCTATGTGTATGAGTGCTTTGCCTGCATGCATGTTTGTGCACCATGCCCACAGAGGTCCCCTGGAACTGGAGCCATGGATAGCTGTGAGCCTCCATGTGATTGCTGGGAACTGAACCCAGGTCCTCTGCAAGAGCAGCGAGTGCTCCTAACTGCAGAGCCGTCCCCCACCCTCTCCTGTGACTGTTCTGTCAGTCTTGGATAGTAACAGAAGTAGATGGGACCTGAGGAGACCGTGGTTAAGAGCGTTCTCAAGGACCATCGAGATAATGTGACATCAGGTCACGCATGCATCTTCGGGTCCTTCCTTTGATCCTCAAGCCCCATCTTTTTGGAGAATGGTAACATGAGCAACTATCCCAGCCATCTCTAGTGGAAAAATACACTTGTAGTCAAGGACTAATGGGCTCTAAGTGATCTTCAGAGACAAGCTTGCTTCTGACGTTTTGTTTTGTTTTGTTTTGTTTTTTTCAATTGATGCTTTCAAGCAAGATTCTGGGTAGAATAGACATCCACTCCCAACACAGAACTCCCCCTCTGTGCTCTGAAGGAAGACCTTGATTAAGCTGGGGAGAAATAACAGCAGACCACATATGAGGAGCTCTTGTCTTGGGAGACAGGAGGCCTGTACCCAGCTCCTTCCTGAGTCCCGAGGCTCTTCCTCTTCCCTAAGAAAGACGTCTCTGGCTCTAGATGTCCTCTAGAAATTTCAGACCTGGCTTGCCACTCAAGGTGGCTCCCACATCCCCGTCATGGCTGTATTTCTCTCTGCTTAAACTTCAAGAAGACCCTTTCCAAATCTAGAGGTAAATCTTGAAGCCCAAGTGAGCTTTGCAGGACTGCCCCATTTGTGCTATGGAAAACCTGAGTTCAAAGGATGAAGGCTTCCGGGGGCCTTGACACAGAATAGGGATGTGCAAATCACCTTGGGACCCATCTTCAGGATCCATGCCCCACCCAGGGCATCTCAGACTCCATCTGCCCTGTTCACACACAGGTCCAGAGATCAGGAAAAGGGTGCAATGTAGAACTGAGCCCTCCCCACTCTTGCACTGCTGTGGCCCACCAGTTGGAGCCTTATGAGTGGGCATGCATCTTCATTTCTCTTAGACACACACCCAGGAGCAAAATTGCTGGGCTCCATGTCATTCTATGTTTAGCTTTCCATTGGGGTTTTGAAAACCGCCTCGTGAGTCAAAAGAACAGGAAGCAGATGAGACCAAGAGTTTGTCATTAGTGCTTTAAAGTGTTATTCCCCAGACATAGATGCATGCTCATCCCTGCGCAGTAAACTGTGTGTGCCACCATCATGATGAGGATAGGTGTCTCGGCGAGTGCCTGCCAGGTGCTCAGTGCCTCGTTGTCCTTTCCTCTCATTGAAGCACCCACAGAAGAATGGAGGGGGGCTCTGTCCACAGACCATCTCCTGTCAGGGACAAGCCAAGCCCTTGTCCTGGTCTCTGGCCCTGAGAGAGAGTGTTGGGGGCGGGAAGCAGGCCTGACTTCCTACAGCGTCTCCCTTATTGCAGATCCTCTGAAGGGTGTTGTCAAGGGGCATGCAGTAAGAGGGTTCAGAGCCTGGCTGTCTGAGGTGGTGGGCAGCTTTTCTCTGTAAAGCATAGGTAACAGTGGCAACTGCCGTGGGGGATGTCCCAGCAATGACCTGAGTTTGTCTACAGAAAGCACCCACAACAGTTTGAGACAGGCATGCCACAGGGCTGTCTATATTGTAGGAGATAGGAGGCCCCCTGCTCTCTTTCATCCCAGAGCCAGCCCAAGCCCCAAAGCAAGTGCTCCACCGCTGCTCACACAGAGGATGGACATGGAGACAGCTTCTGCAGTGTGCAGAGCTCAGGCCCGGGTCTCTTGGACCAGAGGCGATCTGGGTGTCTCCCTCAGGTACCAGGGTTGATTCCTGGCCGCGGCGCCCTCTCCAGTCACCTTCCAAGTGCAGTTCATAGCCCTGCCTCTTGATGTGTTCCTTATCCCTTGCTCTGACAGTTCCTGCCCAGTTTCCTTAACCTTCACCCTGCCCAGGACCAGGCAGTGTGCTGGGTACCAACGTCTTTCCCAGAAACCCACAAGCAACTTTAGAAGAGCCAGCCCTGTGCCCAGCCAGAGAGTCTTTCTTTTGCTTCCCTAATTACCTGGACTCACTCCCAGGCCCCTCTGATCTCACCGCACACATCACTGTCTCAAAACAAGGAGGCCTCCGAGCTCCCCCACCCTGCAGCCACTTCTCCCCCCATCAACAGCACAAGGGGCCCTTTATGCCCACCCCTTCCTCCTCCACCACTGCTTCAGCCGCCCCCACCCAAGTCCCTGGCGACAGGGGCTGGACGTCTTGGCAGCAGGAGCCATAGATTCATAACATGTGCTCTGTTAGCCTGGAGCAGCTAGGGGAGGGGCAGGCCCACGGAGCCCTGTGGGAGCCAGTATGCTTTCGATGTGGCTTTCCCAGGCACTCAGGATGACATGCTCTCTTTCTCCTGCACCACTCCCTCCATCCTCCCCAGCAGCTGGTTGCAGATACCCCCCCAGCAGGGGTGTTGTCTTCCAGGACAGACCACTGAGGCCACAACACTCCATGGGGAGGGTGGTCTCTGTCCCCATACCCAGACATTTTGCATAGGGAGCTGAGAGGTAGCTTTGGGACATTAGTGCCCATGTGGTACTGAACAAGAACATATGTCACCAGTGGTCTGTTTATAATGATTGCTTGGTGGGGGCTGCTGCAGAGGTGTGGCCATTCTTTAGCAAGCGGTGGGGTTTAAGTTCTGCCCATCAGAATCCAAAACTCATGAAGCTGGCAACTCCTGAGCCCCTTCCACATGGAGACCTTGAGTCCTGACGTAGCCTGCTGTCTATGCCCACCCCCCAGTCCTCTGTGTGGGAGAAGATGTCCTCTTCATTTTGCAGATGTGAGATGTCCATATTACTGCTCAGCGTCAGGGCAGAAGTGGGGTTTGAACCTGAACAGCCCAACTCCAGAGCCTGTGTCTCTAACCACTGCCCTTCTTTGCCTCTCGAGCCACACATCTGTTGTAATCTAAAGGCACACGAAAGTGTCCCCCAAAGTGTTAGGGAACCGGGGTCCTGTCAGGGCAATATGGCAACTCTCATTGTGAGTGCCTTGGATGTTGTCTGTGGAAGTCCTGACACAACTATCAAGTTCATCTTCCATCTCCCTGGTCATACTGGGAGGCAACATGTGCAAAATTACCCCAGTGAGACGCAGTCTGTCCATCCAGTCCCATGGGAAGCAGGCATTAATGTTGAAGAAGGATTTGGGTGTGTCTACAGGTGCTTGTCACTCCGGCGAGCGCTGTAGCCATTGATGGCGGCCCTGTGTGGTGGGTAGTAAAGGATGAGTGGAAGGGAGAAGGGGAGAAAGGGCTGGAGGCACAGGGAGGCAGGAAGGGACACTCCATGTGGGACAGGTGGGCAGATGGGCAAGGTCATTGATGAAGATAGAGATACAGAGCAGGGACCACTAGTTCTAGAAAGTTCCAGAATGGAGGTGATGGTGGGGAGAGGTCCTTACATGGCAATAGGTCCTGGCTAGTTCTGGTCAACTTATAGTGCATTAGAATGGGTCCTAGGCCCTCTACAACTGGGAGCACTTATAAGATGGGAATGGACAGGGCAAGTGGGGACGCAGGAGGTTGGAGAGAGACAATGGGGACACATTGTTACACCGATGCACAGGGAAGACAGCCATGTGCCAATGGCGGCAGAGTTTGGAATGATTCAAACAAACGGCGTCCTCAAATCTTCAGATGCCACCCAGAGCTGGAGCAGGCAGGAAGAGCTGCTGAAGAAAGCCTGGCCCGTCTGATCCCTTGACTTTAGACTTCTGACCTTAAGAACCCTGAGAAATCTCTGTTCTCACAGCCCTGGGGAACCCAGGCCTGGGCCTCTGACCTGGTCCCTACTTGGCTTTCTCAACCATTTCCTCCTATAAAGCCTCAAGGTCACATTGCGACCTCCATCCCATCCTGCCCATGTGTCTGGTTCTCTTTACCTTAGTTTTGGTAGGAGGAGCTTGAAATTTGGGAGGCTAATCCTCCCTGCTGCTCCTGGGTTTCCCTCAGTTCAGTTTGAACCAGACTGCAAAACAGTGGCCCTGCTCCTCCACCTCCTTCAGCAACCCTCAGAGTGTGGCCTATGAGAGTCAGGGCTGTCCGTATTGGAGCTATTAAATTGTCATAAGAAAGAGGCCTTTGTCGCAGGAACACAGCCCTCAGCTCAGTCACAGAGACAGATTGTGCCAGAAAACAAATAACAGAAAAAAAAAAAAAAAAAGTTCAACCACAGCATTCTTTAGAACTTCAGTCATCTGCCTCCCGTCTGTTCTCTAAAAGACGAATTTCCTTTTATCAGTGTAATTCCTTCAGATAGGTTATTGGCTTATAATTCCATCCAGAACAAAGAGCTCTGTGAAGACCCTTGCCCAGACCATCTGCATGGCCTGCACCCTGCTCTGGGACATACAAACACAGGCCTGCAGTGAGGACACAGAGGCCCCTCAGGCATCGGGTGTCCAGGAGAACCAGGGACTCTCAGGCCTCAGGTGCCCAGGGGAGCTAGGGCTGCTGTGGACTTTTCAGTCAGGAGTCAGCAGGGCTAAGCTATGAACGAACACCTTAGCTCCCAAATCTGTATTCAGATCAAAACTGACACCTGCAGACCAGACCCTGGGGCAAAGGACCTCTTGACAGAGGTAGCCCTCAGGTACTGCCATCTGGCCAGGAAGTCTCATGTTTGTCTCCTCCACACATTCACCTCCCATCCCCACCACCACAACACCACAAGTCTTCTCAGGATGTTTCCCACAAAGCCCTGGGTTCTGATAGCGAGTCTGGGCCTTAAACCCGTGCTTGGGACTCCCTTGATAAACATCTGTAGGGCTGAGTAAGGGAGGCCTGGAAGAAGACCTTGGCCTTTAGGGAGTGAGGCCCACATCCTGGTGGTGAAAATGAACATAACTCCTAAGGTGGATTTAGCTTCCTAAATGGGAATGGAACCCAGGGCCTGCCACTCAGCTGTATCCTCAAACCCTGGATTATTTTGTGATAGGAGCTCACCATGTAGCCCAGGGTGGCTCCACACCTGAGATACTCCCTCTCCATCTCTTGGAATGCTGAGCTCACAGGTGTGTGCCACCACAGTGGTGAGAATGAACTAAAAATATTCAAGATGTGGCTGGGGTGTAGCTCAGTTGGTAGAGTACTTGTCATGCACCAAGCCTTGGGTTCAGTCCCCAGCATGACGTTAACGGGGCATGGCAGCACTTTCCAGGTTGATAAATTTGGAGGCCAGCCTGGGATACATGAGACTCTGTTATTTATAAATAAATAAGTCCATAAGGAGAATACATCCATTCAGAGGAGACAGTACAATTTGTGTTGGGTGAGTATTATAATCTGTGGCACAAGGGGGACCTTGGCAGATCCCATGGTGGGTCGGGTAAGGGGCAAACATGCCATGCAGACCTAGCCTGTGTGGGAAGTTTCACTAGGGGAAGGGGAGGGAGAGAGGGGAGGCTGGAAAGACCTGCCTGCCTCTTCAGAGTGAGAGAAAGTGAGAGGAAGTAGATAGAGCTTGTCTCTTAAAGGGACCTTTTGCACTTGTATAGAGAGCCAGGATACTGCTTGCTATGCTCCCCAAGGGGCGGGGCCAAGGTATACCTGGATGCTAACATTAGGGGCTCTGTCTTGTCCTTCTCCAAGTCCCAAAGCCCGACTTCCTGAACCAGGAATGGGGATCAAATATGAACATACACCAGAGCCATTGAAGAACACAGAATCCAGGCTCTAACCCTGACATGGCATGTAGCATGTCAGGGATGGGCCCCAGCATCTGCAGTTCCCAGGAGCTCTGATGTACCACACAGTATGAGAGACAGCTTTCCAGATGGAAAGCGGGGGGGGTGGGGGCTCACACACACACACCCTACCCCTGTACCCTCTGCAGGGGCCATGTTCTCCCATACATGTGTGTCTTCTGTATCTGAGTGCATCGCCTCTGGCTGAAGCCCAGCAAACAAAGTTAGCTCAGGTAGAGGGCAGTGAAGGAGACACTGGATTCTTATGTCCTGAGGGGGGGGGGGGAGTGCAGGACCTAGTGCAGAGTGACATGGGGAGCCTTGTTCCAAAGCCAAGCATGTGACTTTTCCCTTTCCTCTGTGACAGTTCCCTTAGCTTGCGAAGCTGGGCGCACACGTATGCGCATGCCCACTTTCACTTTTATTACTAGTAAAATATACATGCCTAACACTTATTCCCATGGTCTTTCTGTGGTGCACAGACACATTGCTGTACTGCCAGGACCACCATCCATTTCGAGAACTCTCTTTCTTGTTCCAAGCTGCAACCTTGTACAGCTCTCTGCTCTCTCTCTCTCTCTCTCTCTCTCTCTCTCTCTCTCTCTCTCTCTCTCTCTCTCTCTCTCTGTCCTCCCCCCTCTCTCCCCCTCTCTATCAGCTGACTGTCCTAGAGGCTCCTGATTTGTCCCCTTGCGTCTGGCCTAGTCACTTAGCACAATCTTTCTGAGGCTCATCTATGATGTAACCTGTGTCAGTGTCCTTCCTTTCAAGGCTGAGTCATAGTCACTCTCACGAAGGGACCATGTTTTGTTTCTCTGTTCACCTGTCAGTGAACAGTCAGGCCATTTTTCTTCCCTTCGCCCTTGTGAACAATGCAGCAGGGGTGGTGTGCAAACATCTCCTTGAGGCCCTCCTTTCAGTTCTTCTCTGTGTGTATTCAGGACTCATTGTGATTTGCCTGGTAACTCTAGAGGACTCTGACAGGGCGTGCTATCTTGGCTGTCACACTGTGCTATTGGGCAAAGGGACACAACGTGGACGGAGGAGACTTTCACCAATACTCAGGGCCAGAGACCGGACATATAGGATGTGCTCAGCCCTGAGTGTGTCCCCACATGGCTGTGGCCACACATCCACCTTGCTGGCCCTGTGGCAGGGAGAGTGGGAAGGAAGTGGGAGAAACTGCTCTGATTCCAGCCGTGCCCCCCAGCTGTACCTCTCACCATTAGCCTCATGACTCCAGCCATAGTCACTCCTCAGCCAGGTGGGTAACATGCTGCATGAACCCTGCTCTGAAGCCAGGCAGTGGCAATGGGTAAGCATCAGACTGTATTCCCCTTCCTGCTCTCACTCTCGGGTGTCTGGTGCCCAGGACACAAAGCACCAGTGATGCCCATACTCGGCCCTTCCTCCTTCCTGAGTCATGGTTTCCTCATCTGCAAAACAGGAGTTGTCAGGAGAAGAAAAAGCAAGAGCCTGGTGGTCAGCCCACCAAGGTACTTCTGACAGTCTTAGGAGGGACAGCGATTATACCCCTATTCTGTCCTTCTTTGTACCTTGCACTGAGACCCACAGCTGGTATGGTGGACTCTGGTCCTGTCTTCGAGTTCCCCAACCCCATTGTTTAATAACTAGGTTAGCTTTGTAAAGTCACCTTCTCTGTCTTGGACTTTCAGTCTGTATAAAAAGATGCCAACCATCCCCAGGCTGCAGTGTTAGAGATAGAAGGCAAGGACCCTGTGAGTCTCTAGACTGGTTCTAGAACTAGGGAAATCACAATGTCAATTCAGATGATGGCAGTATTATGGGGTTGGGAAGGGAGTGCTGCCTCTGGTCATTTAATAAGTAAAGTCAGTAGGACTTGGGGTACAGTTAGATGAGGAGGATGGTAGCAGCTGCCTCCCTGGGCAGTGGTCTGAAAGGTCTCCACCCTGCTGGGCTTCAGAGATGGCTCAGTGAGTAAAAGGATTTGCTGTTTAGGTGGAAGGACCATATTTTAAATCCCTACAGCCCGTATAAAGCCCAGCATGGCAGCTCCTACAGGGAGATGGGAGGCAGAGACAGGGTAAAGATTTCTGGAAGCTTGTGAGCCAGCTAGCCTTGTGGTAAACAGCAGGAGAACAACGGAGAGATCCTGTTTCAAAAAGATAGAAGAGGATGACTGCTAGCCAAGGTTGTCCTCTGACCTCCACATTCATCCTGTGGTATGCATATACCCACATTGCTATGCATGAATGTGCTCCAGCATATGTGGGAGCAGGCACGCAGGTGTGCACGCACATATACACACATAGTCACAAACATACACACAGTGCACATACTCAGTTGCAAATACACACAGTCAGTCACACAGTGCACACACAGGCACACACTCACCTGCACATATGCACACAGGCACACAGTGTACACACTCACATCCACACACCACAGTGCGTATGCTTATGGGAATGTACACATACACACACACACACACACACACACACACACACATATATACACACACACTCACATCCACACACTCACAGACACACAGGGTATATGCTTATGGGCATGTACACACACACACACACACACACACACACACACACACACACACACGCCCCACACTGTGCTGCAGGGGAGAAAGCTTGTCACTCAAGGCTCCAGTGCTACCGTGATGCACCTGCTTGAAACTTCCTGTTCCATCCTGCTGGCTCAGGCCTGCCTGGTCTGCTTGAATTTGGAGCTGTTTGCCTGCCTTCCTCATTGGTGCTGTCTTCCATTGTCACCTTTAACCCAGAATCTCAACTTTTTTTTTTTTTTTTTTTTTTTTTTTTGTCATGTCATGTAGCCCTGGCTAGCCTGGTGTTCACTATGTATCCCAAATTGGATTCAAACTCATGCAATCCTCCTGCCTCAACCTCTTACGTGCTGGAATTATAGGTGTGAGCCACTACACCTAGCTCTGTGTTTACTTGTTTGTTGTTTTACTGTTTTTAAGAGGTCTTACCAAGTAGTTCGGGGTAGCCTTGAATCTGCTGTCCATCTGCCTCCACCTCCCGATGCTGGCATGGCCCACATGCTCGGCTCCAATGTCTATCTCATTCCCCGTCTGGACGCCTCACCTTCCTTCCTGACACGGACAGGCTTCTCCTGCTCATGTGGTTTGTCCCAGAGTCTGTCACTCGCCATTGCACCGGTCAGGAACACCTGGCCTACCTCTTCCTGCTGGAGCTCATGTCTCAATGTGACCCATGGTATTAACTTTCACATTCAAAGTTCCATTGCTGTTTTTCTCTCTGCGGTTTAGTAAAACACACAGAATCATGTCCCTTGGCCTTGGACTTTGCAGAGGGAGACACAAGGAAGTGTAGCGGGGAGGGTCACCTCTAAGGACTTCAGAAGTTCCTCTCCTCACCTAGCAGAGCTGTGAGAACAGCTGGAGCGGGCACTGAAAGCTCACAGCACTACTATGTGAGACACATGTAGGGCAGGAGCTCAGACTTGTGCAGTAGACTTCCCTGGGATGCCTACTTACCTTCTGTTACAAATCTGAAGCTTTGCTGGGCATTGGTGACACATGTCTTTTATCCCAGCACTGGGAGGTGAGGCCAGCCTGGTCTATAGAGCGAGTTCCAGGACAGGCTCCAAAACAATACAGAGAAACCCTGTCCCAAAAAAACAACAACAACAACAAAAACAAACAAACAAACAAAAAATCTGAAGCTTTAAAATACATACTATTTCCTTTTTGAGATGAGGATTCATGTAGTTCAGGCTGGCCTTAAACTTACAGCATAGCCAAGGATGGTCTTGAACTTCTGATCCTCTTGCCTCTCTATCTCAAGAGCTGAGATTGCTGGCATGCCGCACCACACTTGTTTTCTGCAGTGCTGGATGGAGAAACAAGCACTCTACCAACTGAGCTACCTCCCCAGCTCTGGCTTCTGATCTCGTTTTAACCTTTAGCCTCCAGAAGTTAGTGAGAATGCCATCTACCTTTGAGTGAACAACTGACATTGCCCAACATGGCCACCTGAGTTCTCCTGTAGTGGGCCAGCTCAAATATGTTTTAAGAGAATGACAGAGCAGGGATAACAATGTGTATGTTAAAAATCTTAGAACCCTCCCTTCTCTCTCTCTCTCTCTCTCTCTCTCTCTCTCTCTCTCTCTCTCTCTCTGTGTGTGTGTGTGTGTGTGTGTGTGTGTGCATGTGTGTGAGATTGGGTGTGGTTTTTTGGTAGTGGCTGGCAGGCTAGATGCTCTTCTCAAAGGAGCAGCCAGGTTAATGGGAACAGGAACAAACATTATCAAAATTATAATTAAAATGAAAACTCCTGGGACCTGGGGATTAAAAAGAAAGAATCTGGGGCTGGAGAGATGGCTCAGAGGTTAAGAGCACTGGCTGTTCTTCCAGAGGTCCTGAGTTCAATTCCCAGCAACCACATGGTGGCTCACAACCATCTGTAATGAGATTGGTGCCCTCTTCTGGCCTGCAGGGACACATGCAGACAGAACACTGTATACATAATAAATCTTAAAAAAAATAAAAAATAAAAAGAAAGAATGTGATCTCCTGGGCAGGTGTCTATTAATGCCCCCATCAAACAAGATAGCAGTAATTTCCTAGTGAGGCAAATGAATTTTAAAAGACTAAGAGCAGTTGGGTGTCCAGAAAACAGAGCCTTGGGCAATACATAAGAGAACTACAGAAATACATAAGAGAAAGCCAGAGAAGCCATAGGAGGGAAACAGAGTGGAGGGGGCAGGCAAGAAAGTGAGTCCAAAGCAGACTTTTGGCCATGATTTCTCAAGAAATTAAGTCTAACTCTTCAACCCTGGGGTCATTTGAATGTAAGAGCCAAGACCCAGATTGTCTGTGGGAAGACACAGAAAGTATATAGAAGAGAAGACAAGCAGTTGATCTAATCACTCCTTTCTTCCCATCCTCGGCTTCTCTGGCCCAGGCCCCCTTCCCTCACACTTCCAGGGTGCATTTCCCGTTATTCCAGGGAGCTGCTGTGTGCCCAATCAAGGGGAATGTGGCTATGAAATTATCATCAGAGACCATGGCTGATACTAGGAAATCATCTGATAGGCTACAAGAAAGACTTGAAGGATGGCATGATGAGATATCTGTCAGTAGGGTCCACTAGAGAAACACAACCAACAGGATGTGTGTCTGAACAGATCTCAAGGGATTGGCTCATAAGTAAAGAAGCCGGGAAGTTCAAATTCAGTTTGTGGATAGGGAACTCAACCCGAGAAAACGGATAGCTAAGGTTCCAGTCCAAAGGAAGTACATGGGAGGGTTCCCCTCTCATTGAGGGGCCATGTCTTTTTGTTCTATTCAGGGTTTTGACCATTGGGACAAGGCCCACCCAGATCAGGATAGGCAATTTGCTCCATGTCACAAGTTACGATTTGTTGTTAAGTTTGTTGTGAGGTTGAGGGTATAGCCCAGTGGGTAGACTGATTGCTTAGCATGAAGAAAGCCCTGAGTGCAGCCCCCAGCACTGCATAAACCAGGTGTGGTGGTGGTGACAGCAGCAGTGGCGGTGCCATTGTGTAATCCCAGCATACAGAGGTGGAACAGAAGGGTCAGAAGTTCAGGGTCATCCTTAACTAGCAAGTTCAAAGCCACCAGTGAAACCCTGCTCTAAAATAAACAAAACAAAAACAATACAGTGTTCATCACCTCTAAAAGCAGCCGTAGCCCAGTCAAGTTGACACTTAAAATGAGCCACCACACCTGAGACCTGTGGAACCCAGTCAGTTGAAGAACAGAGAGCAGCCAAGGTTCAGAGTGCAGGCAGGTCCCCGTGCACCTAAGCAGACAGTCCCCAGACAGTGGGCTCAGTTGGCAAACAGCTGCACTGTGGCAGGAGAAGGTTCTATGCAGTGACTTTCCTGCAGGAATTATGCTTGGTTGTCTGTCCATCTGAATTCTGCTGGCTTGCCTCTCCCTGTCAACGTCCTGCTTCTTCCAACTGTTCGGAGTTAGAGGAGAGTTTCTTTGCCACACTTGGGGAAAGTGGACAGAAGGAGGCTTCATGGCTGAACTTTGCCTTTTGCTTGGCACCAATTACTCCACGTCATGGACTTTTGCCTCCCTGGCCATTCGGTGGAGTGAAGACCAAGAATGACTTCATGGCCCTGTAACGGAACAGTCATGTGTGTCCCTGTGGGTGTGGGTGTGTCAAGGGGGATGATTGGGGCTTTGTTCTCCTTATAAATGGAAATGATGATGTCTCCAAGTACCTTGAAGACACGTGTGCTTTCTGTGTTTCTTTTCATTCCTTGTCTCCCTTCAGTGACTCTTTCCATCTCTTACCCACCCTGCGGCGCCGCCCACATGTCCCTGTCCATACATGTGTGCCAGTCTCTCTCAGGACAGATCCGCATTGTTCCAGTTGAGGTCCATACGACAACCTCGTTCATAACAAGGCATGCATTCCCCTTTTCACAGTCCCAGGAACCCTGTTCCCATTTACAGTGTGTCTCAGTTTGAATTTGCATATTTCCACCCGTGGCTGCCATTTTGGGTGAAGCATGAATTCTCACTCTTGATTGCACAATGCAGTCAGCCAGGGAGCTTTCAGATGCCAAGTCCAAGGTTGGAGAGATGGCTCAGTGGTTAAAGACCACTGGCTTCTCTTCCAGAGGGGCTTGGCTTGATTCCCAGCAGCTACTTGGTTGCTCACAACCTTTTGTAACTTCAGTTCCAAGGGATCTGACTCGCTCTTCTGGATTCTGTGGACACACATGGTGCACAGATATATAGGCATGTATGTGTAGATATGTAGGCAAAACACCCATACACAGCATTTGTTCAATGCTGATATCTAGGTCCTAGCTCACAGCCATTCTAGGCTTTTATTACTACATTTAACTCTTGTGTGTGTGTGTGTGTGTGTGTGTGTGTGTGTGTGTGTGTGTGTGTGTGCGCGCACACAGAGTGTGAGTAGAGGTCAGAAGACAACTTGAGGGAGTTGGTTCTCTTCTCCCACTATGTGGGTTCCGGTGTTTGAACTCAGGTCAGTCTTGGTAGCAAGCCCCTTTACTGGCTGAGCCATCTCCCTGCCCCTGTTTTTATTTTGTTTGTTTTTGTTTTGTTTTGCTTAGGTGTTTTATTTTGTTTTTGAAACAGGGTCTCATGTAGCCCAAGCTATATATGGAGAAGAATTATCATGGGACTTCCAATCCCCCTGTCTCCACTGTAACCAGAGGCATACAACACCACACCTGGTTTTTGTGTTGCTAAGGATTGAACCCAGGGCTTTCTGGATGATAGGCGAGCCCTCTACCAACTGAGTTATGTCCCTACCCCCTGATGATTTTGATTTAAAACTGCGCTGAGCTGGGATCTGGGATCCTATGAAGTAGACAGATTCCCAAACGATGATAGAGTAAGGTGCTGTCCTGGGGAGGCAGATCCCTACTCTGTTATGGTCAGGCCTCACTTTCCCTCCTCCTCTCTGAGACCCACACTGTAAACAGAAATTAAGCAAGCTCCAACTTGGGTCACAGGGAAAGAAAACCAGAAACAGGAGGGTATTAAATTCTGTCTGACAGGCAAGAGGGGACAAGCCAAGCTCCCTTGTCTTCTTGGTGTTTGTTTACCAACAGGTTCAGTGAGTGTTTGTTTTGCCACTGCCCTCTAAGCTGGCAAGACTTTTCCCATCCCCTCTGCCAGAACATTCTCTGAGAATCGAGGCGCCATTAGGAGTACTGAATGTTTAGCATGGTTCGCCCTGTGCCTCTCTGGGATCTTCTGAAGGGATCAGAGGCATTTCCATGGGGAGTCTCCATTCTGGAGAGAATGAAGGCAGCATGATGGCAGAAGACCAGGGACACTGCCAATTCTGCACGACCCATTCCTCTTTGCCCTAGACAAGTAAACTCTCCATCTCCTCAAATAGAAACCAGCCCAGACTGACCGCAGGGACTCAGGTTTTTAAATACACCCAGAAGTGATTGTTTCAGGGAACTGACCAAATGAGGCATGAGTAATTCAATCAGTAGTAATGTAAACACAATCTCATCTGGGTCCCCTGGTGTCTGGGTTCAGCTCCTTGCCAGCTAAGGCATCTCACACACACCTGAGGCTCCACCTGGCCAGTTGGTCCCTTACACTTCAGGGGTGGCAGAGGGCTGGTATCCATGTATCTGTGGGACCAGAAACTTGCTGGTTTCCTAGAAAAATATGCAGAGGTAGCAGGGGATACGCAATCCATCTTTCTTCTTCTTTTTCTTTTTTAAACTATGTGTATGTGCACAGGGCAGGGTGCTTTCAGATGCTAAGAGTGTCAGGTCCCCGCACCCTGGGACTGGGATTATAAGTAGTTGTGAGCTGCTATCTAATGTGGATGCTGGGAACATCGAGAACAGCATGAGCTCTTAACCACTGAGCCATCTCCAGTCCTTCCTCTCTGTTTGGAGGGTGTCAGTTTCAAGTGAATAATAAACTCAGTGAATGATCCAAGAAAATAGTTGCTGTACTGTATGCACTCGGGAGATGTGTAGCTCAGTCTCTGCTGCTGAGTTAGGTGGCTGTCTGCCGGATAGGCCGCCAGCCTTTGTATGCCAAAACCTTCCAGCAGAGAAGATAAATTGAACCCTGTATCCTTGTCTAACTTGTCTATCACCCTTAATTACAAATAGTAAGCTAGGTCAGAGGTACGATGTATCTGCAGGTAGGTGATGCAGTTCAATACATTCTGTAGGATCTGTGGTTAGAGAGATAGCTCAGTGGGTTAAGTGTACAACCATGAGGACCTGGGTTCAAATCCAGCACTCAAGTTAAAAAGCCTAATGTGACCATGCATGGCCTTGTAACTTCAGCACTCTGGGGAGTGGAGACAGGGGATGAGATTTGCTGGCCAGTAGGCTAAGCTCAAGGTTCAGTGAGATACTCTGTCTCAAGGGAATAAGATAGAGAATGCCAGAACAGGACACCCAACATCTTTCTCTGCTTCGTGTGTGTGTGTGTGTGTGTGTGTGTGTGTGTGTGTGTGTGTGTGTGTGTAATCTCCTGTTTATGATCTGATAAATGGTGTCTCCCCACACACCAGGACTTTGAGCACTGGTTTTCTCTCTCTGTTCCCACAAGTCTAGCATCCTTTCACAAGTCTTTGAATGAGTTTCTCACTTTTGCTTATTTACAAGTGTCTTTATATTTCTCACTTACCTTATACTGTTTACAAGACATGGAAGCACAGCTCACTATTGCCTAAGCTAAAAACAAAATGAGGGTTTGATTCACAGAGAAAGAGTCCAAGGATTCTGGCTTCAGGCATGGTTTGCTCCAGGTGCTTAAATTGTATCCTTAGGCATCTGTTTATTTTCCTCTCTCAGTTGTGCTTTCTTCAGTACAGTCATTTCCCCAGGCTCTGTGTTGTGGCACAATGGCTTTCTAGGAACACCTCCAGCCCTGTGTCCTCCTAAGAAAAACAGGCCAGCTCCTTTGTATAGCCCCCATGAGACCAGGGAAACCAGTGTGGTTCACTGTGACCAGAGACGGAATGGCATTACTCTCCAGGGCAGGCTCTCTGCAGCCCGGAGCTTAGAGTGGGACCCAGCTGAATCCCATGGAGGAGGTTCCCTCAGAGACCTGCTGGGACACCAGAGTGAGAGAAGAGATCTTCATGACTGAGTCTGTGGATTCCTTTTGGGCAGAAAACATGCCTGGAAGAGGTGCTTTGGGTTCAAGCCCAGGCTCTGTTGTGGATGACTGTGTGATCTTGAATAGATTACTGGAGATTTCTGCAATGTGTTTCAGAGAATAACAACAGTGTGTTTACTTTATAGAAACTCCATTAATTAGTGAGTTAATACAGAATGTGTGGTACAATATCCCCCAAGTAATATTTTGTTACACTATGAGGCCATGATGCAAGTTCTTCTGTTTAGTGGCTGTTAAACAGAGCAGTGGGTTTCTAAGACTCTCGCACAGATACACCAAGGAGAAGTCTAGCTAAGCATCTCCTGCAGCTAATGAGGGTCTCTGAAACCCTGGGTTAAATTTTGTTAGCAAAGGTATATATTAGTTTTCTGCAAAGGATTTATGGACCAAATCTATCAAAATTTTGCCCTTAAAAGAGTCACCTAAGCTCATCAAGAAAATTGGGGCAATGGCTGGGGAGAAGGTTCAGGAAGTGAATGAAGTATTGATCATGCAAGCAGGAGGAGCAGAGTTCCATCCTCCAGAACTCACATAGTGGCATCCTATTGTAATCTTGGAGGGGAGATAGGCAGACCCTGGGGATCACTGGCCAGCCAGTCTAGCTCAATTGTCAAATTCTAGGTAACAGTGAGATGTCTCAAAACACAAGGTTGAAGGCTTCCTGAAGAAAAATGCCTGAGATTAACCTCTGGCCTATACACGTACACACGCATGCACGCATGCACGCACACATGCATGCATACACATGCACATGCACACACACATGCATACACCCCCACACACGCACACACTGGGGAGCCTTTGTTTCTGTCTCATGAGCCTTCTGTCAAGACACAGAGCCTGGGTGACAAGCTTGGACCCCTGGAGGACACCATCCCCCTGTGGCTGCCTCCCTACCACTAGAAGGGCTACAGATGTGTGCTTTTGCCTGCTCTCTGTTTTTGTTGTCATGGCCTCTCCCCCACTCTCCCTCCCCAGAACTGCTGTAAGTAAAAGGTAAAAGGCCACCAGCATTATAGTTCCTCTCAGCCACCAGGCTTTCTTTAAATCAGAACTTGCATCCTGAGGGATTTCACTTGGACACAGGCATTCATGCTACCTTCTTCTGTCCCTTTTGACACAGGTTCTCAGTAGGAGCAGCGGGCCCATGTGGGGGCCTCTTCCCGCCTCATGGTTTGGAAGGGGGCCACTCCTGATAGAAAGCCCCTGGTAGTTCAGGAAAAGCCCGTTAAGGAAATCCCAGCAGGAAGAACAGTCATACTGAAGTCAGAGCTGTCCACAGCTCCTCTGCCCTGCTGTCTGGAGACAGGACAGTAAGGGTTCCTGGGATTCAGTGGCTACTAAGCCTTCCTTGCTCACCCCACACCAGTAAGCCCACTGGGAGAAGTAGAATGCATCCTTAGCCTTCCTTGGAAAAGAGGGGGTCCCAGAAAGACGTGAATAAACACCTACTCACCCCAAGATGGGGAAGCCCCAGCAGACCAAAGCCACATCTCCACACAGTCCATCTTGGTGACCCAGTGAGTTTACTGGGCTGACTTACAGGAATGTGGGAGACCCCCTCCAAACAGCTGCATCCCCAGATAGTCTTAGCCCAACATGGAGGACAAGTCCCTGATAGCTGTGTAGATGGTGCCCCTCCCTTCAGTTAGCTTTCCGTGTTCTGTTCTAGCATCTCCTGAGAACACGTCCCTGGATGAGATTACGTCAGCCTGGACGGAGGTATGTGGGGGGTGGCTGACTCTCAAGTGAGAGTCTGATGACCCTCCTGCCCCATCTTTCTGTGATGGAATGCCACAGGCCCAACTTCATGAAGGATCTTGTATGGACAGTCATATCTGTTCTGATTGAGGTGGCAGTAGCAGTCACGCTCTGAGAACCCATCTCCCCAAAGGCTCCCATCCTACCTTAGTACAGGAGAGCTGACTCCATCTGGGGTGAATAACCCTGTCATGGAGGATGCCATGTGTACCTAGGACACTCGGCACCATCCTTAGCCCCTGTCCACACCATGTGCCACAAGTTTTGAAGGCCTACTATGTATCAGGAACTATACCAAGTGCAGGTTAAAGCAGGGGCGGGGGGCAAGTGAAATTAAACAAAAAACAGTTGGTTCCTACTACAGAACTGTGTAGAACATACTAGAGCAGCGTTAGAGCAGCACGCCAAGTTATGTGAGTGTGAAGACTACGGATTTGTGCAGGAGCATAAGCATGGGGCATGGGCGGAAACTGATGCGTCCTTTAAAACGTGTCACTCACTGTCATCTGGAAGAGCTCCATCTGGCCTGGGGCTTCCTGTTCAGCATCACACTTCTCCTGAGCCTCTCAGATCCATCCCTTGTGTCTCTCCACAGTGCAAGGGGAACACCTACTCTCATTCTTTGTATGCTCCTGATGTTCAGCTAGTCCCACCACTGGGCTCCTTCTCTTTGAGAGAAATTCTAGATCTTTAGCCTCCTTGAAGGTATTGTGGGTAACACCTCAGCTGTGCCAGACATTTAGCTGAGAACTGACAAAGGAGGCCAGTTCTTCCAGAGATCTCCAAACCCTGCCTCTAGTATGAAATATGCAAGTGGCCCTTTGAGACTTGAGTTCTACAATAGACCATGTGTCCTGTTCGTTGCTCCCTGCTTGCCCCAGAACTCTAGGGAGTGACTAACTGGATAAATACAGCCTAATCTAGAGCTGGTCTTTCCCCCAAACCACCAGCAGAGTCTGGAATGATTTCAGCCACACCTCCAGAACCTGCACCCCCCCCCAGATGCCCCTCCTCCATGGAAGCCCCATCCACCTTCCCATACTGTCAGCCCTGCTGGCACGAGGATAGCTATCCCACCCAGGAGAAAACAGGGCAGAAGTGGCTATTGGCTCCGTGAGACAATGAAAAAGGTGGATCCAAACCAATGCTTTTATTTCTGTTGGTTTTGGAGTATCCCAGGTTATGTACCCTCAAACTTAGGAGCCTTCTGCTTCCGTCTTCCGAGCGTTAGCATTGCAGGTCCAGCATATCCTATTGTCTTTTCACTAAAATCATATTTGTGTTCATGTCTTCCTCCTCCTCCTCCTTGGAGAGAACACTTCAAATAGACATATAAAAACAGAGAGACTTCTGTACTATCAGATCCCATATGGTCATCACACAGTGCCAACAACTGCTCAGCCAAGCCACGTCTCGCCTTTTTTTTTTTTTTTTTTTTAATCAAGACTTGTAAGCATGCACCAAAGATGGGAGCCCCTGTAATGAACTCAACATGCCGTGTGAATACCCAGCTACCAGAGGCAACCAACTTTGCCACAGGAAAAGCACAGTCAGGGATTTGAGTCACCATTTTGGAAATTGCCAGATTGGCTCCCTTCTGAACTGTTTATAGAGACAAGCCCTACATCCTACAATTATATCCAACTTGCTGAGAGAAGACCCAGAAAATGCTCTTTTTCCTCCCTTTCATCTGAAAAAGCTGCCCCCAAATTTCAGCTTTTGCCTATGTAAACACAGACTTAGAGGCGTATAGGGGAACACCCACCTCCAGGGGGGCTTTTATCTGCGATTATCTTATCAGGATAACACTAAACCAGCCCCTGGTAGAACAAGGCTGCTAGTCTTTGCACCCTGCTTCTGTTCCCAACCACCAGTTCAGTTTGTAAATCCACTCGTTCAAGGCGGAAAACAATTTGAAAGGCAACATTGTTTCTGGACAAGGCAGTGATTGTGACAAAGAGATTGTGTGGCTCTCTTCTACTAATAAATCCCCCTGCTGGGTTGTGGCTGGGGGAGGGTGGTTGGCAGAGAGATGAAGCAGCATGTTAACCAACCTTCCTGGACCCATCTGAGGCGGTTATGTAGAGCAATCGTTTCCAACAGAAGGCATTTCCAGAGCCCGGTGCAGTCATGGGGGTGGTGGGTTGTGTTTTGAAGGAGATGTAGAGGAGCAAAAGTCCCTGTGATGGCATTTCTGAGAGTGTGGGGGACACCTGCCACCAGTGTTCTGCCTCGTAGGTAGCCAGGTGTCTTGTGTGGAGCAAGGTCATTGTACAAGATGCCTAGATGTTTGGCTGAGGGTGGTGTGTATGTATGTCAAGCCCACAGAGGCTCTCTCTGAACCCAGGCCTCGCCAATTAGCCAAGACTAGCTTGAAAGCCTCCAGTCTACCCCCCCCCACACACACACAGATGTGCACCGCTGCACCCAGGTTTTTGACCCTGGCTCTGTGGGTGGAACCCGTATCCTCATGCTTACCTAGCAGGTCCCTCATCTCCCCAGCCCCTCTCTAACATCTCCGAGCCGATTTTGTGGCAGAGGACTCAGAAGCAACTTCATAGGGCTGGGAATGCCAGATCTCTGCCTCTGCATCAGTGAGCCAGCCCCTGGTCCCGTCTTGATTCCAAGCAAGTTGTACCCCATTTGTGGAGAACTAGGAAATGAACTGTATAAACGTCCTTAGCAAAACCATAAATGGTGCATAAAAGTTGGGTGTTCAGGGTTATTAGCAGAAATAAAACAAGAATGCTGCAGGCAAGGTGCCAGAGAAGGCTTTGGGCTTGGATCAGCGCCCCAGGCCTTGGGCAGGGCCCCCAGTTTTGCTTATAAAATGAAGACGCCAAAATGTAGCTCCAAGGCTGCTATGGTAATAAGTGGGACCTTGTGTGTCAAGTGTCTACTGTGGTGTAGCACATAGGTGAGGGTGCACCAAACATAGGTAGTAACAACATAGCAATAACATCAATAACGATACAGCCATTGAAAGTGGCTACATGCAGGCACTACAGAGTCGGTCACTGTGGGCAATCTGGGAGGCTCCTGAGGGATGTAGCCGTAAATTATAAGAGAATTTATGGGGGCCGGGCGGTGGTGGAATACGCCTTTAATCCCAGCACTCGGGAGGCAGAGGCAGGTGGATCTCTGTGAGTTCGAGACCTGCCTGGTCTATAAGAGCTAGTTCCAGGACAGGCTCCAAAGCCACAGAAAAACTCTGTCTCAAAAAACCAAACAAAAACAAAAACAAAACAAAAAAAAAGAGAGAGAATTTATGGGGAAATCAAAGAGTTGGATTCAGGGTGTCCCATTAAGGTTTTATTAGTTGGGCATATGGCCACAGCTGAGAGCTTTTAAGAGTGACAGAGGTGACAAGGACCGTCTATTCAGCCCAGCATGAGCACTGCAGACATTGAGGTGAGATCTCAGGTTCCCTGTGGAAGGGCTACACCACAGGCCCAAACCTTCCTTGATCTGTAGATGGAGATTAATACCAGCCACTGGCATCTTGCAGCTGTCCTGTGGGCCCAGTGCAGTAGTGACTGCTCTTTGGTGCTTTGTATTCTTCTGCCAATGGGATGGAGGGCAAGGATGCAGAGGGTAGGGTTTCAGACTTAGCTCCACTGCCCCTTTTGGTCCCTAGACCTCCCGGCTGAATGCCAACATGTCTGATGGCCTCTCTTCTCCTCAGGAGACCCTCTCCTCCCTCCAGCCCACCCATCTCTTTTCAAGCTCTACACAGGCTGTAATTATAGACATTTTTCTTTGTTTATTTGATCACCTGGGTCTCCTCCCAGGATCTGCAGCATCTTAGGCTCCATCTGCCCAGGCTCCATCTGCCCAGGCTGCCCGCTATAACAAGCTGCCACAGACTTGGGGACTTGGAACCATGAAGGCTAAATCTTAGGAGGCCAGAATCTGAAAGCAGAAGGGTGGCAGAGACTTCCTTCCTTGGAAGGCTAAAGGAGGAGCCTCGCCTCTGCTTCAGGCTTCCCTTGGCGTGTGGCTGCAATATTCCCTCTGCTGCCATCTTTGCAGGGCTTCCTCATCTTCTCTATGTCTGGTTCCTGTTTGTAACTTGTGAACACACCTGTGATAGGATTTAGGAACCTCCCTGATAATCCAGGATGTCCCCATATACAGACACTGTCCTTCCATACAGCTCAAAACTTCCTTTCCAAATATCTACAGTCTCTGGGGCTCAGATGTATCATTTGGAGGCTGGTATTCGATTCCAGAAGCCTTCCCTTTACCAGAGGTCTCAGTGGGAACAAATGAGTTTTCATCTATAACTCTCCGAGTCCCCAGAGGCTTCAGAGTTTCAGATTGGCTCACCAGTTGAGCACTGGCACCTTTTCAGAGGTCCCAGGTTCAACTCTCCATACCCACATGGTGTTTACAACTGTATATGACTCTAGTCCCAGGGGACCCAATATCCTCTCTGGCCTCTGTGGGCACCAGGCATGCATATGATGCCCAGATAAACATGCAAGCAAAATACACATATACATAAAAATAAATAATTAAAAATTAAGAAAGCCATGAGTTTTAACTTCCTCTTTCTGCTGCCATGACTGCCACCGAAAGCTGCCATGATGTACTCTTCTTTCTCTGGAACCATAACCCCAAACCTAGACACTGGCTTGGTCATGGTGTTTTATCACAGCCAGAGACAAGTGACCAGTACATGCACCCAGTCCTCCTCTGTAAGAACCAGAGCAGCTGAGGAGATGGGTCAGTCAGTAGGTTAAATGCTTGTCTCACAAGCATGAGAACCTGAGTTTGAACCCCAGAACCCAATGTGTTTGTTTAGGAGCTGTGATAGCATGCTCTTGTATCTCAGTACTAGTCATGAGGAGGAAACAGGTAGACAGGGCAGATCCTGGGGGCTTTCTGGCCACCAGCCTAGCCTATGTGGTGAGCTCCAAGCCAGGAACAGACCCTGTGTCAAAAGGGTGGACAGTGCCTAAAGAATGACATCCAAGGTTGTCCTGTGGCCCCTACACACACACACACACACACACACACACACACACACACACACACCACACACACACACACACTCATGCAAGCCAATCTCCCAGCAGAGCATGCACACACCCTTAGAGCATAATAGCCAATCGTACAGGCTTTGACAGCCGGCCAATCTTGACGGCAGTTACTCAGCTCTCCCCTGGTAGCCCAGCAGGAACCATAAATAATACAGAAATGGATAGGTGTGACTGAGCTTCAATAAAATGCCCTTTATGAAAGAGGACAGGTGAGCTCCAGGCCTCAGGCCAGTTTGCCTGTCCTTTCTGTAGATAGTAGGGAGCTGTGGATTGTTCTTGAGCAGAGCAGTGTGGCTGGAGCATGGAGAATTCCTGTGGCAGCTGTGTGTGGAAGAGAAAGGTGGCTTTTCCTTTTACATTGCTTCTCGATGGCTGTTGCACTCTGAGGCCAAGGGCAGCTCTCCCAAGAAAATACCATATTTGCTATGCTGAGAAGCAAGGTTCTTGCCTTCTGGGACCACCCAAGGGATGGGTGGTTGACTGATCTTATTTTTAAGGAAAATATTTAACAATGAGGCTCTCTCCAGACTGAGTCCCAGCTGGTATCACAGCATCTGTCCGGGTAAAGAACAGGCGGCCCTGCCAGCTTTAACATCTACTTTGATTGTAAACAAGAGTTTCCCGGGCATTGAGCTGGCTGGCTGGTCAATGGTCTTCGAAGCCTTGGCAAAATGGAGCCCAGGTTTAGTTTATGTGGAATCCAAGACTTACCTACCTTCTTTCGGGGGCTGGGGAGGAGGACAATGGGACAGTGAGGGGTAGCCTAAGTGCATACCTAAATAGAGGCTAAGCCTCTCAATCTACAGGAGAGAGTGGCACTCGATTCCACTGATGGTGTTGTGTAAACTTTCCCTGGGGAGATGAATATCCGGTGGGCCATGGTGAACCCATGGGCTTAGTCTGGATGACTTGACAGAGCACAGGCAAATTACACCACTGTAGGAATGTCCCTTCTGCAACTGTGCATACACGCAATGGAGGAGCAGGACCTGCTGAGTCCCACTATTGCCCCCCAGCAACCATTAAGTGCTATATATCTGCAGGGAGTCCAAAGTTTGTGCAAGGCTCCAGCAGGTAACCAACAGGTACTGAGAGTTCAGGAAGCCGACATCAGGCTCACACATGGAGGACTCACAGACTTCTATTTCATGTTGAGATTGCCATGGTGAATTTCTCCAGAGGCTTGGTTTCTAATAGAGATACCTGGCATGCCACACAACCCACAGAACTGCCACTGGTAGAAGCACTTTCTAGCAAACGGGTCTTGTCCAGGTCAGATGCTGGCAAGTTTGTGAGCAAGCTGCTGAGTGATGTTGCCAGCTTGGCCGTAGATCATTTGCTCTGCTAGTCTTTCCCTTCCGGCCACCAGCCAGTCTGTGTGGACAAGGATCTCACGGGCATTGTAGTAAGCATGAGTCAATCTTTGCTTTTTTGTTTCTCTCTGCTCTCACCCCACCCCATCAATTCCCTGCAGGGTTGAGCAGCATATAAGAAGCCACTTATAAGCCCTCCCAGACAGATGTTAGGGTGATCAGGGGCTGTAGCAGCCTAGTTGAGTTGGGGCTCCTAGGCTCATCAGGAGTGGCTGGTTCCTTCTTCCTGAGTCCTGAAGGATGAGACTCTCATCTTCTGTTTAACACAGTTGACCTATCTTTGTTATTGTCCTAGCTAGATAAGAGTGTGTGTGTGTGTGTGTGTGTGTGTGTGTGTGTGTGTGTGTGTACATATCCATGTGTGTGTCCCTATATGTGCCTCTGTGTGTCTTCCTTTGTATGTATGTATCCCTGTGTGTCTCTATGTGTGTCCCTGTGTGTGTGTGTGTGTGTGTGTGTGTGTGTGTGTGTGTGTGTCTGTGTGTCTGTGTGTTTCCCTGTGTGTTCCTGTGTGTGTATCCTTGTATGTGTGCATCACTGTGTGTGTGTCCCTATGTATGTATCCCTGTGTATGTCTCTGTGTGTGGCCCTATGTGTGTATGTATCCCTGTGTGTGTGTCCCTGTGTGTGCGTGTCCCTGTGTGTGTTCTTGTGTGTTTGGTGTTTGGCACAGAACTGAAGCCTTTAAGCATGTTATTCATGTACTCTACCACTGACCTAGACCAAGGGTTTATCCAGTGTGGTCAAGGCTGTCCAGTGGAGCAGTCATACTGTGTGCCTAGGAAGGATTAGTACCTTCCCTCTTGAGCAGTCATGCCTGCAGGAGGCCCTCTCCCAGCCTGGCATCTGCTGCTGTCTCCAACAATACTCTGCACTTCTCCTGAGCCCTTCATTCAGCCTCTCATGGCCTCTTCTCATTCTGCCAGGCACAACTTCCTCATTCAGAGGGTGGAAACAGGCCCAAGCAGGCCCAGGGCAGATCTATGGCATAAAAGCACACTTGTCTTCCTTCAAGTTCACAGTTAATCAACCCAGACACTTGACAATCACCTCAAGTGGCCTCCACAGCTAATGGCTTCTTTCTTATTTACACTCCACTTGGACTATTTCACTGGAGTCAGGCCATCCTTACATGCATGGAGAGGGGCCTGCTAATGGATGCCATTTGTGGGAAGTTGGGCACACCAGGGTTCGAGTCCTCGCTCTCTGGGGCCAGGGATGACCTTGGAAGCATTTCTTAGCATCCTAGGGTTTCCATTTCTGTTGGCATAAAATGGAAGTAATTATATTCACTTGGCAGAGATGCTGCAGGTACCACAGGGTATCCAGCTCAGACTTGGCCTGCATCCGAGAGACAACTGCCACTGTTTTATTAGCTTCATCATCATTAGCGGTTTGCGCCTCCCATTCCAACCCTCGTTCTCATGGGGCTGTTGGTCCACAGGCTTGGGATCTCTGGATTTGCAGCAATGCTTTGTAGGCTATCACTGGCAGGGTTCTCCACATCCAGGGTGGGGTGGGGGGACCCAAGTTTCACTCTCATCATTTTCAGTGTTCCTCTCCAAGCCACCGGCTGAAGTAAAGGATTTCCATGTCTCATTCATTTGGTGAGTAGCCATTCTAGAAGCCTCCAGAGAGTCTGTTCCAGCTTTGGATGAGGCTTGCTAGTCTGACCAGCAGCAATGAGATGGATCCTTGGCCAAGAAAACAACCATACTTTTCTTCCAATGGCCAGTGGCAGATGGACCAAGTAATCTGTGGATCTCAATGTGTTCTTTTTTTTTTTTTCCTGGTTTTCCAAGACAGGGTTTCTCTGTATAGTGCTGGCTGTCCTGGAAATCACTCTGTAGACCAGGCTGGCCTTGAACTCAGATATCCACCTGCATCTGCCTCCTGAGTGTTGGGATTAAAGGTGTGTGCCACCACTGGCTGGCCTCAATGTATTCTTGATTCATGGATACTCTCACTTAAGTCTCTGTTGCTGCAAGTTTGGCCCACTTACTAGAAGAATCTGCTTGGGCTCTGGGCTGAACTTGAATGCACCTGATTTCTGTCTGACTGCCATCAGTCTCTTTTCAAACATTCCTTATTAGACTTGAACTCACCTGCATGTTCACAGCAGCAGGCAACAGAGATGGTAGGGTAACTCCTCCTCTGATAGGGGCACCCAGGGGCACATGCTGATCCAGGTGGATCCAGGATCTGGGGGAGCAGGGGCTAGGCAGGGGTAATGTATTTGCACTTACCATCTAGGCAATCTCCTAGGAGTAAGTGGGGTTTGGGGGGCAGGATCCAGGAACAGACATCTCTTGAAAGTATGGGCAGACCACAGTCAGCCTTCAAGTCTGTCACCACTTAATGGGACCCTGCCAGTGACTCAGGAGCAGGGATGGGAAGTAGGAAGGCATCAAGGCAAGGCTTCAGTCTTGGAAAGGCCTATGTCAGGGCCAGCAGAAAAACTGGGCTGCACAGATCCCATCATGCTTCCACAGCTAATGGCTGTGGAGAAAGACAGATACACCTCTGCAAAAGAGTAAAGGGATGTGCAGTCTCAGGAAATCAAAGCATGGCTGTATCTAAAGTCAAGATGCTTTCTGCGTCCACACTGAGCCTGCAGAGAGAGGTCTGAAGGTCCGAATCTTGCCACTTTATAATCAGGCAGTCATCCTGAGTTTATCTGAGTTATTGCAGAGTATCCAAAATCACCCCCTAATCCTAGCCTGCCACTTCCCATCCAGGAGTGTGTTGCATGGGAAGCTGGCATTTAGGGGAATGTGGGCTGACCTGGGATGTAAACTGACCTGTGCGTGTTCCTAAGAGTCATCCTGTCAGGACTCAGTACCTGTGGAGTGAACTTCTACATCATCCCCTCCATCCTGCCCCTCTCCCTCCAGATACTTGCATTTGATAAACCCCCACCGAACACCATACTGGTCAGTTCCATCTGGTTATGGCTCAGCATGTGGCGATGAGTGATGTTCAGCGTTTTTACTTTCATGGAATCTGTCTAGTTCCAACTCTGTGAGAATCTGCCCCCATATTTAATCCACTCCCGTGTCGCTTGCAGCCAGCTTGGTTCATAGAACATGGAAAACACTAGATAATTTTCAAAGATTAAATGGTAGGACCAGTCTTCTCAGCATCATTTGTATCCCACACTGGACCCATCCTGAACTAGCTTAGATGGGACTCCAGGCAACTAACAAGCCACATGGTCCATGCATAGACTCTGTATCCTTAGAACCTCTGAGACAAGCACATCTGCCCATACACAAACTCATGTCACTGGGGACCTAGTTCAAACACCCACAATCTGCAGAAGCAAAATGCTTTTTCTTCTGCCTGCCTGAGGAAGCTGACCCTTACTATCCAACCTTCTGATGACCCCAGAGCTGCCTCCTGTCAGCACTGCAGAAGAACTCCAGCCAAGGGCCTCATCTGTCACCTGGAACTAGAGGGAGACTCACCCAAGTCACACTTATAGAGGTACCTGTGATAAAAAGCAAAAACAACAAAACATCTGCCTAGCTGGCCCTTCTGATTAAGTAAAGAGTTGGGGTAAAAAGTTTCAGTCTCTTAACCTAGGAAGTCTCTAGAAATCCTTCCATTGTTGACAGTAGCTTTCTGGAGTCCAGAGTTATCCCAGATCAGAGTCTGTATTGGCTGGGCAGGCTTTCTTGCCCTTGGGACAGTTGCTTTGTGGTTGAAGACAAAGGTCTTCTGCCCTGGCTTGTTGGCCCATTAGCATTTGCTGCTAACTTTTATGATGTGTTGGTTAGCTCATAAAGTGTCTGCCTGCCCTACTGGGCAATGCCTATGAGCCATAAGCTAAGTACCATGCCTCTGACTCCTCCATGGTACCACCAGACATCCGGCTGACCTCAGGCATAGCGAGCCAGATGCTTGCTGGGCCAGGATGGAGTTCAAGAACCAGACTGATTCATGAGCTATCAAGCAAATCCACTTTTGGAGACAGCATATAGATAGATAATGGCAAGCTGTTAGCAGGCTTACAGAAGTAGCCTTGTAGCTCTCTGGGGACCCACCTAAGAACAGGAAACCTGTCCTGTGTCTCATGGTGCTTGTTTGCCCTCAAAAACAAGCTTCATGCTTAGAAAGCTAGACTTGGGGACTGAAGAGGCTCTCTGCCTACTGGAGGCAGATGGCTGGGATTAAAAAGGGTATGTCAGGAACAATAAGTTACCCAAGAGGTTCCCAGGCCAGGCTTTTCTAGAAAAATGCAGGTGACAGGGCACTAGGGATGCCAGGTGGTCCTCTGGAGGACCTCATCACTGGGAGAACACATCTGGCTTGCAACTATAATTTAGTTGCTTAACTCAACCCTTTGACTTTCAGTATAAGCTCCTTTGTGGGACAAGTGCTGGGTGGAACCAACCACAGACCCTATTCTGTCCTTGATCCTGTCTGCTTGAGCCCCAAGGAATTGGAGCAGCAAGACCAGAGCAAATCATAGCACCAGCCATGTTTCTTCTTGCTTCCATGGGAGTACATATGCCATGCCACTTGTCTGCCCATCCCTCTTCACTCCCATTAAATGGGATCTGTTGAGACTATGTGAGGATGGGGACATCACCCAAAGTCTTTTGCCAATAACTGCATGAGGCAAGTTGGACTGTGGAGTGCAGTCAAGGACGTTCGTTAGGATGCCCAGCCCTCATCAGAAGCTGTAGCTGCTTGACCACATGGCACATTTTCAGTTTCAGAGTCTGGGATGGTTATGTAGTCTCCTTTATATACTTTCATGAAAGGGAAGCTCAGTTAAAGACTAGACAGCAAGTTGTTTTGGGATGAAGATTCCCTATGTGTGAACTGAGAGGGTGGGGCAGGTGCATGGCTTCTGTTTCATCTTGACTGGTGGACTCTTTTGTTTGCTTCCTTTATGAGTGTTACTGGTTTTGAAGAATAGAAAGTTCTAGGTTTGTGGTTATCTGATTAGAGATGATTTAAACTTTGACTCAAGACTGCCTCTTACCGGAAGAAACAGCGATATAAATAAAAAGGCATTTAATAAGATAGTGAATGCTCTCTGGGAGTCCGGCTTCCTTTAGGGTGGATGTCAATGCATGGTTGGAGGGAGGGAAGGTCAGGATGTCTGGTGACCATCACAAGCAGTGTGGACACAAAGGCTCCTCAGATATGGTAGAGGGTTCAGCTAAGACAGCCTGGAAGAACTTTGATGGGGGCGGGGGACCTATGAGCTTCCTGTGGTCCATCTGAGAGTGAGTTCAGATCACCTGGACTAGGCTGCTCACCCATGGGGGCTTCTACTGTTGACTCCCTGGCTGTTTTCAACCCATGAAAATGTCCGTGGGAAAATGATTCTTCACCCCCCCTCACCCCCCTCCCCCACCCCCACCCCCACTGCCATGCATGCATGTCTGCTACAGACTCGTCTCCTTTTTTGAATGAAAAAGAGAAATAAAAAGGAAAGAAAACGACACAACTGCTCCCAGGCATGGTGGAGGAGTTTGTTGTCAATGTGTGGGAAAGCATAGCCAGAGGTAGGGGCATCTGGGAGAGTCCAGAGTGGACACAGTGGACACATGTCCTGAGTGAGCCCTGTGAGGAAACGGGGGAGAGGGAGGAAGAGGGGAGAGAGGGGAACCAGGTGCAGCAGCCAGGAGGCCCAAGGAGAGTTGACAAAAGGTCCCAGGTAACCAAAATGGTTGGATTATGTAGGGAAGGGCAGCCTAGTCCAATGCCTGAGCTGGAGGGTTCAGGGTGGAGCGGAGCGTGTATGCCAGCTAGCCCTACCCTGTAACAGATAGGGACCATGGGATGCAAGGAGAACCTGGCAGCCAGGTTCCCTTTGATGTGTTAAATAGGCACCTCAGCCATTTGTCCCAGGTTTGAAACCTGACATTCTCCACACTGTCATCTGGTCTCTCTCTCAGCTGGACTAGCACCCACCACCAGCCACCACCTTGATCCACACCAACCATTGCAAATACCTAAAAACACATTCCTAAGCACACGTGATCTCTTCACTTAAATGACAAACCTGCTGGGCCTGAGTCAGACACAGGATCCCTAAAATGTGACTCTGCCATTCCACTCCTCAGGATAGACTTGGCATGGTTGGAAACAGGTAACTGAACAAAAATATCTTCATGAGTGTTTATGCAGCGCTTTGACGGCAGCCAGAAGGCAGAAACCACACAAACGCTCTGTCGATGGAGGATGGATAAGGTTACATCCACATGCAATGGCACACTGGCTATAAAAAGGCATGAAGTGCTGAAGCAGTACTCAGCATGGACGGACCTTGGAACTATTATGGCCTGTGGAAGATGCTAGTGGCCATGTGCTTATGGTTTCATTAATGCTAATCAGAGTTGGTGAATCCAGAGGCAAAAGCAGAGTGGTGGTTTTCAGGAGCTAAGAGGACTACAATATGGGTGGTGTAAGGGGCAGAGGTTGTCATGGTGATGAGAAATGTTCTAGAACTTGTGGAACTATTGGTGATGGTTTCACAGCACTGTGAATGGATTACTGAAATGTGTTTTATGCTAGACTCAAAGTGACTTGCATGTGTAATCCTAGCACTCTGGAGGCAGAGGCAGAGGCAGAGGCAGAGGCAGAGGCAGGGTGCGTGTGTCATAAGTTCTAGGCCTTTGTGGGCTTCTACACAATAAATTCCAAGCCAGTGTGATCCACAGTGTGAGACCTTAGCTCAAAAAAATCAATTCCCAAAGTAATTTTCAAAATTATTTATATTGATGGTAACATGGCTCTGTGTGGGTAAAATGTTTGCCATACAAGCATGAGTCCCTCAGTTCAAATCTTCAGAACCCACCCAAAAAGTTAGGTGTGATGGTATCAGTCTGTAAATCTAGTGCTGGGAAGCAAGACAGAAGGATCCTGTCAGGTCCAAAGGGAAACTCAGTTTTCCAAACTCTAAAAAGGCAGCCCTAGTATTCAGAAATGAGCTTAACCTGGACTCTAGGAGGATTTATGGTGGTTAGATTTCTAAAAGCCAGCATTCCTCAGGAACTTGTGAAGCCAGCTCCCCTCTACCCAAAGGAGTCATCCTTACCTCAGGCAGAAAGGACAAAGGGCTACCTGTGAAGCCTATGAGCACCAGCTCAGGATTGCTTTCCCATAGCTATTCATTCTCTTTGTAACCCTGCTATTCTCTCTCTCTCTCTCTCTCTCTCTCTCTCTCCCTCTCTCTCTCTCTCTCTTTCTTTCTCTCTCTCTCTGTCATTTATAATAAAACCTTCCCCTTAACCATGCCATGGAGTCGTCATGTCCTCAGTTTATACACTACCAAACTGGACAACTCCATGGGTATAAAGAAGGGTTTACTATAATTATGAATCTGCCATGTAGCTGTCTCTCTGTGGTAGAGAGAGAACAGCCAGAGGCTTTTCGGAGAGTCTGAAGCTGCCATGGCTACCTCTCCGGGACAGAGGTGGGAAAGCCTTGCCAGTTGTCAAAGAAACGGGCCGGGACTGGAGGGAAGCCTGTAACCGGGAACAGTCTGGAAGCTCAGGAACCCATGAGGCCAGTTGTTCTGATGTGCCTTCCAGGGACTGGGGAGCCTGGAGGATAGGGTGGAGCTTCAGTATACAGGTATATTACAGGTGCGTGCTGATGGAGAACCAGGGGTCCCATCTGCCAAAAGTAACGGGAGATACATATGGGCAGGGGTCTCCCAGCAGGTGGAGACCTGTTCCACAGGTTCCTGAGAAATGCTCAGTGTTTTTGTGGCAGGGGATGAGGGGGTGAGGGGTGAATATGAGACCTAACACCTAACACTCACCAGTCTAGCCAAACAGTGAGAGTCTCAAAACAGAAGCTGGGAAGGAGTAGAAGAGAACACCCACCATCGATCTCTAGCCTCTATGCCCAGGCACATGGCACATGCATAGTTGAATACATATAATCATACACATAATACACACAAAAATGATCAATGGTTTAAATGGTAAATTTCATGTTATAAGAATTATAACACACACACAATGGCCCTGTGATCTGTCCTTCAACTCACCGTGTTCCAGCACCTCCCCACCACCCCAGGTCTCCAGTCATAGGCTGCTTCCTGCCCACAGGCCCAGCACACATCGTCCTCTTCCTTTGTTTGGTCAGCTTCCTTTTAGAGCACTTGAAGGACCCCAGAGTCAGACATGGCTGTCCCTTGATTGTGCTCCAGCTGTCATCCTTCTGCAGAGAAGTTCTTTGGGTGGGTCACTATCCTTCCCTGTGCTGTACCCCTCAGACCCAAGCAACCCAAGAGCAGTAATCCACATGCCATGCTTTGCTTGTGGCTTGCTGAACCCCCACGCTACCTTGCTGTCATCACACAGAACTCAAGAGGAATTCGGCATTTAAAGCAAGAGCAATATTCTTCCAGTCTGGTTCCAGAGCTATACCTTTCTCAGTAGCCTGCTCCTTCTCAGTGTTCCCAGTAAGTCATTTTCCCATGTGTATGTGTGTGTGTGTGTGTGGGGGGGTGAAAGCCCTAATGTAAATGGTGATTCAGTTTCTGAACCCCGCCCCATCCATGAGCTTTACATTACCCAGAAGTGCTTAACTACTTAGAAGCTATTCATGCTGAGTTAAATGCTTTGAGCAGGAGCCCGATGCTTTGAGCAGGAGCCCAACCCACCATTCATAACAGAGCTTTATAAGGGACTTGGCAAGGAGCTCAGTAAAGTTAAGAATGTTTTGAATTCTAAAAAAAAAAAAAAAAAAAAAAAAAAAAAGCAACCCCCGGTGGAACGGTGGATAGTGTCTCTGCTTCTGGGATGCTTCTGGGTGGATACCTGTTACTCTCTTCAGGGAACCATAAAGGGAGAACTTCTTTAGGCTTCTTGGAATTTGGGCCAAGAGAAGGCAATGAAACTTGATGGTGATGCTGGTAGGTAAGGGTGCTGTCAGTGGCCTTGAATGTCTGTGTCCCCTGTGTCCCCTGTGTCCCCTCTCCCTCCTGCCTGGGCTCACACATTATGGTCTTTGCCTGTGCGCTGCTCATTTGCCAAGAGGGAAAACAAAAACTTCAGAAACTACATATGTCCTTCCAGATTCATTGTCTCCACAGCGAGTCTCCTCTGATGCCCCAACCCACCCCAGACGGAGAGTCTGTGCTCTCATAAACCTCCAGGTACTTCAGCCATAAGTCTGAGAGCTACCACTTCTTGTGACCTTACCTCAGAGGCCTCTGTATTCTTCTTGCTGTGACAAAGTGCCTGAAAAAAGCCACCTAAGGAAGGAAAGGAGCCTGAGGGTACAGTCCATTGCAACCAAGACGTCATGGTGGCAGGAGCTTGAAGCAGCCAGTCACACCACATGCAGTTAGGGAGAGATAAAGATTGCTTGTGCCCAACTTATTTTCTCCTAGTTATTCCGTCCAGACTCCCATCGGTGGTGCCAATCACACTAGGTACATCTTCCTGCTTCAGGTAAACCTCTCTGGAAACACCATCCTAGACATGGACAGCTGTGTTTCCATGTTCACTCTATCCACTCAAGTCACCAGGGAAGAGAAACCTCCAAAGATGCACAGTCATCTCATGATCTGGATGCGTGAAGAAGGGCTGGTCCCTTCTGGATATTCCTACCCAAAATGTGTAACCTCTGTCTAATCATGAGGAAATTTCAGACTAGCCCAGACTAGACATGCTATAAAAACAACTGGCCAGAACTCCTCACAGTCATGAAGGATAAGGGAAACACTGAAAAGTCACAGAACAGAGCAGATACAGGTGACATGAGAACCAGATGCAGTCTAGGATCCTAAGGAGGATCCTGGAACAGTAAAAGGACTTTGGGGTGAAGACCCATAAGACCTGCGTGGTGGTGGGTCCAAATGAAACTCTAATTCCCCAAACTCCAAAAGGCAGCCCAGTGAGCTCAACCTGGACTATAGGAAGATTTCTGGTATTTAGATTAAAAAAAAAAAAAAAACAGCATTCCTCAGGAACTTGTAAAACTGGTTCTCACCTACCAAAAGGAGTCATTTCTCTTGCCTTTGGCAGAAGGGACAAAGGGCTACCTGAGGTACCTGTTAGCATCTCAAAGCCCACACTGGCCTCCAGGTTCCATCAGTAGCATGAGGACCCATTACACATTTCAGAATTTATTTTGGCTCACAGTCTCAGGAAGTTCAGTTGCTTGCCCCATTCAGTAGAAGAGAATATTACGGTAGCAGGAGCACTGTCAGGGGAGGTTCTCCATCTTATGGGTGACAGGAAGTAGAGAATGAAAGAGAAAAAGGGCCAGAGACAAGGTAACTGCAAGGACTTGCCACCATTGACTTTCTTCCTCCAGTTAGGTCTCACCTTTTAAAGTTTCCAGAACTTTCTAAATTTGTGCAACTACCAGGAGACTAAGCGTTCAATACATGAGGCTGTAGGGGAAATATTTCATATTTAAGTCATAATACCACACTGAATCTTCCATTTCTCTCCTCTTGTCCCTGTTCAACTACCCCTCCCAGGTCTCTCGTGAAACCCCTCCAGTTGCCTTGGTCTCTCACAAGTGCACAGGATTTGAAAATTCTGGGGAGTTGATGAAAAGCTTCAAAGATGATTCTATTGAACTCTCTCCATCCCATACCACTGTGGGCATACCCTTCCAAGGCCATTCCAATTTATCCAGTCATGCCCCAAATATAATAACAACCAGGGCACTCTTCTGCCATATGGCTACTTGTTATAAATCTTTCTGCCAAAAGCCGCCGCCGAGCCCCACCGCCACGTCTGTGCCAGCCGCCCGCCTGAGTTAGGGCCCCAATTAATGCACAGAGAGACTTGTATTAGGTACAATGCTGCTTGGCCAATGACTAGGATTCTCATCTGTTAGCTCAGTCTTAATTATCATAAATCTGTATATTTTATAAGACTTATCGGATGCCTTATTGGCGTCCCTCCTTCCTGGTGGCTCATATCCCGCCACTGGAGGAGGCAAAGGGGAAATGGGACACTTCCTTTTTCTCCTTTCTTAAATAAGAGTCTCCTTGCTATGTCACTTCCTGCCTGGATCAGCACTTCTCTACTACATTTCCCAGAATCCTCTTTGACTCCTAGTCCTGTCTAACTTGCTGTCTCATTGGCCAAACAGTATTTTATTCAATAATCAATAAGATAAACATACAAAGAAGAACATCAGCTACTGACTAGGTGAAGAGAGTAAAACAACTGGGCATGTGAGAGAAGCGTAAGTCCTGTTAAAGTATCTGAGGCCTCTTTTTCCTTGGAATATTCTCATTTAGTCTAGTGTTTTATTGCAGGCAGATCTTTTGTCCTCAACAATAGATAGCCGTGAGGCATTAGTTAGGGTTAATAATTGCAGACTAACCCTCGTGGACTGAGATTTCAGCAAGATCTATTTCTTGTAGGATGGTGTACAAAGCAAATGAAGCCCTTCATCCCTGGGCTTAGCAGTCCTGATGTGGGCTAGTGAATTAAGGAGAGAAACTGCACCCTCTATAAGCTTCCTTTCCTTCCTCTGGAATATGGGTTGATAATATTTCCCAAATAATCTATCATCGCCAGAGAAAACCTAGAGGACGTGTGTCCAGAGTTCAGCATTGGGGCCGGGATAGGATGGAGACTCAGTGGGCAGTGTGGTGTCCCTGCTGCATCCTCATGGCCCAGAGGCCTCTGCAGTCAGCACCCACCAGGCATTGATGGGTGGTGTGCCTCTGATGAAGGTGGTCCCTCTACCTGTCTCTTGGTACCCTTCAAATGTGCAAAGCAGCAGATGCCCAACCCTGGCTCATCTTCTCTCCCTCCCTCCCTCCCACCCCACTGGCATGGCCTTCCCAGCCTAGTTGTTCTCACACAAGGAGACAACACACTGTTAATACCTGCCTTGCGCTCTGCACTGTCTCTTGGCTGGCCATCCTAGGAAGCCAAACAAACACAGTCATTTTTCCAGTGACAAAGCCCTGATGTCCTGGCTCCTTAGAAGCCAAGCCCCAAAATACACAGCACAAGGAAACCGCTGGCTTTTCTTGCAGCTTCATCTTGCCAAGTTTCTTCCTTACTCAGTGCAATGGGTCTTGTACCTGTGCCCTCTATTCTTTGAGCTTCAGCTGGACAAATGCTAAAGTTTGTAAATCTTCGGAAGAAGTGCTACTAGGAGGGGACTAAGATGTCAACAGGTGATCTTGTGGGAAACAGTTCGTTGAAACCATGGTACTGCCATTGTTATGTTTTCTCCTCACTTCGAAACGCCCACCCCTTCCACATGTTCAACTACCCCACTTCCCCACCCCAAGAGGCTCTGGGCTCCAAGGCAGTGTTGGAAAATGAAGATTCATTAGTGGGACTGGCTGCTATCATTTTACCTAACCCTCTAGGGACGTCTGATGAATAAAAGATGAGCAGACCCCTGACCCCATGGTCTCCCTCCACCCCCTTCCTCTGTCTCCTTTAAAGCATCCCATATCCACAGGACACTGACTTGAGGGTTCTCTGTTAGTAGTACTTGAGGACATTCCAGAGTGTCCTGACCATCAAGCTCTTGACATCTCTGGGCACGAAGGCACTAATAGGGAGCATTCCATGTGCCTCTCCCCGCTCCAGGTCCTGTATATCTACAGTTCAGTGTCTTGAGACTTAGTTCATTTGCAGAGGCGTCACCATTCCTGCTTGTTTTCAGGGCCCAGGCTGGTGGTCAAACAAGGAGACAGCCAGGGCAGTGTTCCCTTCCCAGGCAAGGAGGGAAGAGCACAGACTAACAGGCTAGCTGTACATGGATAGCCGGGGATTTCTCATCAGCCCACACAGCTCAGTTCTCTTTGCATGGCAACCGAAGTCTGCCGTTCAATTGCCCCATCTAAAGGGAATGGAGGTAGAGCAGGTGGTTATGCTTTGAACACAGGCCACACACCCTAAGGGTAAGGGAAGGTATGGTTTGATCTAAATAAAGGGATAGGAGGAGGGGACAAGCAGCCTTTCAGTTAAGTTTTGCATTGGCCAGGAGCCAGGGGAGAGCAGCGTGACAGACTGAGGCTGTAGTGAGAGGCTATTGAGAACGTGCGCTCCTCAGCTGCAATCATTCAGCCGCTAGAGAGCATGCCCGGAAGACTGTTTTGCAGATGGAGAAAGAAAAGCGTCTTTGAGCCTCGCCTTTTCGGCCCTCGCTGCAGTTTCTCGGAGGAGCCAAGGTTTTTTTTTTTTTTCTTCCTTTTTTAAAGTTTCTTCTTGGAGCCATTGGTTTATGCTGTCCAGATGTGCACCATGAGATTTTTTTGTGTTGTGGTTTTCCAGATGTGCTCAAACAGGAAAATGAACTTTGGCAAAGTGGGGGCAGGGAGGATGGGGGGTGTCTCTGCAGCCCCCCCGAATCTCAAGAACCCACAATACCACCTATGTGCATCAGCCACAAAGCTAAGGACTGGGAAAAGACCTTCTGGGCTGCCCAGTCCTGTCCCTGTCACAGCCAAAGACATAGAGACCCAGAGGGCTGTGGCGCATTCTGTAGACTAGCTGGGATCAGATATTAGCTGTATTAGATTGGCGGGCTGTATTCAGACACGTGACTCTCTCATGCATGCACCTGGCTCCTTTCCAAGCACTGAAACCCTTCAGTGAGCCAACAGATGGAGATTCCTAGCTCGTCCCGATGCCAGACTAGGCAAGGGAGAAAGAATAAACAGTAATATTAAGAACTGGAGAGTTAATGCCATATGTTAGTAGGCAAGAAATCCTATTGGGAAGGATAAAGGACAGAAGAACAGAGGGAGTTAAGCTAGTTTTCAGGTGGGACTTTCACTGCTGTTTAACAAAACACCTCACAACTTGGCACCTTAACGTAGCAAGTATTGCGGTGGGGGAGGGGCACCGTTGCAGTTGCTGTGATAAAACCTTCAAACAAAAAGCAACTTTGAGGATAAAATAATGCTTACTGCACTTATAGTCTGTCATTGAAGGGAAGTCAAGGGAGGAACTCAAAGCAACTCCTCATACCCATAGTCAAGAGGAAAGAAAAAATAAATGCACACAGGGCAACTTTGCTTACTCGCTTTTAAAAGCCAGTTCTCTCCTCCTTCAACTGTTGCCTGTGCTGGGTGTGGGAGAGGGGTCTTGCCAGAAAATGGTGCTGCCAACTGATGTAGGTTCACATCAGTTAACAACCCCCGACCACCACAGGCCAGCCTGATCAGGATAATTTCTCATTTAAACTCTTCCTAGGTGATCATAGGTTTTGTCAAGTTGACCATTCAAAGTAAACAGCACAGGGGGTTATGGGCTATCTCAAGAGGTCACAGTAAATATGTCATCCTGGGACAGTGTGACCTGAAGGCTTGACTAGGGCTAGAGCAGCTACTTTTACGATGGTGCCCTTACATGGTTTTGGCAAGAAGCCATACCTTCTCACCACATAGGCTTCCCATATGGCTACTTGAATGCAATTACAACATGGCACCCAGCTTTCCCCAGAGTCGACAGTCAAGAAGCCATAATGCCTTCTGAGACCTTGAAAGTGTTGAAGAAGTGAGCTATGACAGACCATCTCTGTCTCTGTCTGTCTCTCTGTGTCTGTCTGTCTGTCTGTCTGTCTCTCTCTCTCTCTCTCTCTCTCTCTCTGTGTGTGTGTGTGTGTGTGTGTGTGTGTGTGTGTGTGTGTGTGTGTGTGTGTGTGTGTGTGTGGTACTGTGCCTGCAAATTAAAACTAGCCATCACCATTGGCCACCTTGACAATGAATAGATGAGAAGGCATTGCTTAGTTTTGCCAATATGGGGATTTTTTTTTTGAAATGGGACCGTTGCAAATTGCATTTAGTATTTTTTTGCATTGTTTCTTTCACTCACGACCAAGAGGCTTAGGCCTCCCACGTATCAAAGCAGATCTTTGACTCCCGTTGCTATGTATTTTTCCACTGTTTGAACGAGACTCGGTGTATTTGCTCACCTGTTGTGGATGGGCACCTGCATGGTGTCCAGGTGGGGCTAATGTAGTTAGCAGTGCTGGGGCTAAGGGCATTCTCGGTCAAGGGCATTCTGGGTCTTCATCTTCCAGTGACCAGGTGAGCACACAGCTCCCAGGCGCAAGAACTCCCTGCTGGATGAAGCAGCCTTACAGCCAGACAATGCATAGAGTTGACTGTATTTGTTGGCAGTCTCAGCAGGTCAAAGTCCCCAGGGCCTGACTCTGAGACACACAGATCCCATGCATACCTGCTCTTCTGCACGTCTACAAGGAGAGGTGTGCAGAGAGGACCTGAACCACCCTCAGCCACCACCCTGCCTTGTGGCCTGGCCACCTGGTGCTCTTCCCTGCCCGCTTTGCTTTGGGGAAGGCAGCAGAATGGATAGGTCATCTGAGTCTGAACCATACAGGCTCTCGGAATGACAGATGAAGGGCGGGGAAGAACCCTTGCGTGCTAAGCCAGCTCTGCTGAGCGGGTAGGGACCGGCAGCCCTGCAGGGAGCACCCAGCCCCTTCCCACCTGCAGGCTCATCAAACACCTTGACAGGCTGCCCGAGTGGGAAGCCGGTGATGTCATCACCAGGCCTGAACAATCAGGCCTTTTAGGGCAGGACGATAACAATCAAAACAGTATGTAAGGGCCTGCCACGCAAGAATACACACGCTCATTGCCCCTGGGAGGCTCCCAAAGCTGGGGTGAAGCAGAGCTTGTCACAAAATATGCCTTTCTCTTTTCCTCACCAGCAGACCCGGGGAACATAGCCTGGAGATGAAGGTTGTGAGTCTCCTAGGTCCTCACCTGTCAGTTCGTAGAGAAATCCTCAAGTCCCTCCATCTCACACTCCAAAGAAATCTCACCCCCAGGCCCAGAGCTAAACGGAACAACTCTCCATGTTTGGGGGCCCCAGTGTACAAGTAAAAAGGATGCCACGTGTAAGACCAGATCCATGGTGATGCTGGAGAGTGGCCAGTGTCACAGGACTAAGGAAGAAAGGTCTGGAGATTCTCACACGTTGTCCTTAAAGATCCACCCTCCCAGGAACTAGCTCACCACAGTGATGTTCTCCAGAGCCTTCAGCCATGCTGAGCTTAGCTCTTCTTAAATAAGATGTCCAAGGGGGCTATGCATGCATTAGGACCTAATGCCTTGCAAAACATTGATCCCCAGAACTAAAATAACTGAAGGAACCAGCTTCCTTTTCAGCAGCCATAACGGTCCAACATGTGCTTCTATGACCTTATCCTAGAAACTAGAAAGTCAGATGCCTGTCTCGTGACAAGGAACCAATCAGAAGTTAGCTGGTGGCGCTATGCTTTACGACCCTGGATGTGCTTTACGGACAAGCGCATGCAATGAGAGCATAGCAACCACCCTGGGAGGGCCTATGGGCTATAACAACCAGTTGACCAATCAACACAGGGCAAGCCCTCCAAGCCTGGAGGCACACCAATCGTGAGCCTGTGTGTAAGCCTGTGCGTACCCCCTAGACACTCCCCTTACGCTGTCCTATAAGATCTTTTGGGAGCCTGTAGGAGCTGTCTTTTCTAGCTGTCTGCCATGGCGGGTGGGTGAAAGACCCGAGCTAACATGGGGTTAGCTCGTTAAATTACAATAAAGCCTCGTGCAGTTTGCAGCAAGGTCTCGAATAGATGTAGCAGTGAGCACCTGTAATCCCAGCACTGGGGACATTGAGATTGCAGGATTCGTGAAGCCTGCTGGCCAGCCAATCTAACCAGATTAGCAAGCTCTTGGTTCAGTGCTCTGTCTCACAGACATAACGTGGAGAGGGCTGAGGAAATAGGACTCTGTGAGTAAAAGCACTTGCTATACAAGCCCAAGGACCTGAGTTCAGGTCCTCAGAAGTTGTCTGCAAGTTGGATGTGATGGTGTGTCTGTAATCCAGCACTCTGTCCAGATGGGAGGAGGGGACAAGGAGATGCCCCAGAAGGTAACCCAGCACTTCTGTCCAGATGAGAGTAGGGACAGGAAGATGGCCCAGGTAACCCAGCACTCTGTCTAGATGAGAGGAGAGATAGGGAGATGCCCTGGAAGCTCCTGGACCAGCCATTCTGCAATGCAGTGTATCAACAAACAAGAGAGACCCCCGACTCCAAATCAAGGTGGAAGGCAAGGACTGACACCTGAGGTTGCCCTGTGACCTACACACACACCACAATGCTATAGCAGGTGTACCTGCGTGCGTGTGTGTGCACGCACGTGCACAGACACAGACACAGACACACATACACACACACACACACACACACACACACACACACACACACACACACAGTTCTTTGCTTCTAAAAAGAAACCAAAACAAATGAAGGTCCCCACACTGCTCTTCCAATTAACCAGAATAGACCAGAACCTCATCTGACTGGCTGAGTAGGTGTAAGATAGTACCTGCTTCCCTGTTGGGGACTGGAGCCAGGTAGGTGATTACTCTCTCTGTGATGGACTGATGCACCTGCAAGACCCAAAAATGTATGCTGAAGCCTAGAAACCCTGAGGACCAGTTACCCAACTTCTATATACATATCTGCTCCCCCACCTGTGAAATGGGAATAATGATAGAGTCACTTGAGAGGCCACTGAGGGGGTGCAGCATGCTGCTACATGCAAAATACTTCCAACCGCACCCAGCATGTAGCCACACTACATACAGGACAGATTACCATCTTTTTTTTTTTTTTTTTTTTCTAGCCAGAGGACCTCAGGCTCAGTGTAAGGGGCGTGGCAAAGACAGGAGCAGGTTTCGGCCGCAGGTTGTTTCAGTGGGGTGCACAGGACTCTCTGCATGTCTTCTGGCCGTATGCTCTGTGCTGACTCGGCATCGGAAGCTTGGACAACTCAAGGCCTGAGATGGCCTTAAGCAAAATGTCTGAGTATAGTGGTCAACAAATGGATTTCAAGGGATCTCCCTGCCCAAAGAAAACCAAACCACCTCCTTAGCAAGTCCCTCAGCACAAGGACCTGCCTCCCATAAATGGGGCAGGGACCAGTTAAGTGCAAACCTTTGCCTTTGGCCTTGCAAGAGCCATGAGCTTGGGCTGGGCTGCACCTGGGCCCTTTAAAAGGCTAGTGGAGTGTGGTAGGACAGTGTGTCACAGAGGGCAGGTGTCCAGGAGAGATGGGCTTGTGACACTCTTCACCATTGGTAGTGTTGTTTGAGATTTGGTTTTCACTTGAGTCACCCTATCGGTCGCCGTCTTCCTGGATGAAGCTCATTTCCCCCTCAGTATTAGAGCCGTCCTCTTTCTCCAAAGTGCATCTCTAGTATCTCTTTGTCCAAGAACTTTCCAGATCCATTCCCTATGTTACTTTTCTTCCTGGCCATTGACAAGCTTCTGGGTAGTGTGGCACTTGTTTGCCAGTGGGCTCTTTTGTTCCTGAGTTCCATTGGAAGCTCCTAAAGGTGGGTCCCTCTTTAGTGCCTTTCTTCCTATATGGCAACACATGACTTAGGCTTCATGGCCCTCTCCTGAGTCACTCAGGAGGAGAGCCTACCTGGCCACACTATGATCAGAGGGCATGGGAGGTCCCAACACTAAGTGGAAGAGTGTACAGACCATACCTCAGTATTTGTAAGTGAGCCCAGCAAGCCTCTTCCCTACCTTCACTGTGATGTCAGTTGCCAAAGGATCCTGAATCCCAGCTCAGTACTGTCTCTTATGGAAGCCCTGGGCCATGTTGACAGTCGACCACCCACCCTGGGTTTCCAACCTGAGACCTTAAATGATTATCTCCCATCCATACAAGGACCCTGTGAAGGAAGTTTTCCACTGTTTTACAGATAAAGTAGTGGCTGGTGCTGGGTCACAGTGTCCCTGGTACTCTGAATTAATTTTTTTCATTGCTGTGGCAAAATACCTAATGAAGGCAACTTAAAGGCACAAAGGTTTATTTTGGCTCACAGTTTGAGAGGAGACAGTCTGTCCTAGCCAGGAAGACATCAACCCCAGCCGGTGGAACAGTGCTTCCAGCCTCGGTTAACCCATGGGGAACAGTGCTTCCAACCTCGGTTAACCCAATCCACAGATTCCCTTACAGACACATTCAGAGAACTGCTTCCTATGTGATTCTAGGTTCTGTCAGTCTGATTATCAACCGGCACATGTAGTAGCATCTTGTTCTGCCTATAGGTCTGGGGTACCGGCCTCAGGGTGCGGCTATGGTGTGCAGACATGATCCCTTATAAGGAAGAGGAGGGGCCTCACTCTCTCTCTTGGGTAGCGGTCTTCTGCCCCTGGAGGCGCAGGATGCTGCAATGTAGGAGATTAGCATAGAGGGTAGAAGGGCAGTCATTGGGAGGTTATGGAAGCCATGGGAGGAGAGGCAGGCTTCTGGCTGTCCCTAGCTTTTTGTTGTTGTTTTTTGTTTTGGGGGAGTTTTCTCTGTGGCTTTGGAGGCTGTCCTGGAACCAGCTCTTGTAGACCAGAATGGTCTGGAACTCACAGAGATCTGCCTGCCTCTGCCTCCCAAGTGCTGGGATTAAAGGTGTGTGCCACCTCGGCCTGGCTTTGTCCCAAGCAATGGCCAGCCTCTTAGGATGAATGGCCTGTGCTGAACAGAAGGCTATTGTTTGCCTGGCAGCCTGTAAGGACCCCACTGCCTCTGCACCTCTACCAGGAGAACCCCCCAGGGGGCGGGGGCGGAGCGGGGTGTGTTTCTTCTGCTCTAGGATCCAGACTGAAGACACCCAGTCTATGAATGGGCACCCTTGAGGTTGCCTGCACCTCCTTGGCACCTTGCACCAGGCCTGGCTGTGTCTGCTGAGAGTCAATATTTGTGAGTGAGCCCAGCCCCTTACCTACCCCCATCCACTCTTCCCACCTTCCCAGCAGCCTCCTGGCCCTAAGCAGCCTGAATTGCTCCTTTGTATGACTGCCCAGCCTTGGAGCACAGTATCCATCCTGCCTCTACCACTGCCACCATTTAAGTCCCTGCAGCAGTGCCTGGCTAGCCTGTAGGTGCCACTCACCCTGGGTGGAGACAGCAGCCTACAAGGGTTGCTCTGACATCCTTAGGCTGGTGAAGGCTTAGGGAGCTGGTTGTGCAGAGGGAGGTAGCCTGAGCTGGCCTTGAGCTTGCTATGGGGCTGAGAATGTCCTTGTACTTCTGATCCCCCTGCCTCAGTGCTAGGATTATAGACCCGTATTCACCTGGGTTATTTGGTGCTAGGGATGGAACCCAGGGCCTTCTGCATGCTGGGTCTTCTGTAAGTATCTGTTCCCCTTCCAAGGTAAAAGTCCTCCCCCAGGGCCTTGTCTCTGTTACCTACCCTTCCAGGGTAACCAGCTCATCCCAGCGTGTCCTGGGACAGTCCTAGGTTTGAGACTGCCAAGTCCTTCATCCCCTCAGCTCTGGGATATACTGATTCCCACTGGAAGTTGTGAGTGCCCAGGAAATTCTGATGCATTGGCGTTGACCAACACACACTGGTTCCATTAGCCCTGCCACTCACCTCCACCCCAGGGCTGCTCTCTCTCTCTCTCTCTCTCTCTCTCTCTCTCTCTCTCTCTCTCTCTCTCTCATTCTCCCCCCCCCAAATATGATAATACAATGTGAAATGAATTTTAAAACAAGCCTAATTTTTAAACCCCCCAAGGCTGGATTGCCAGTAGCCATTTCTCTGGATTTAGTCTGTCCTGGCAAATTCTGATTCCCCAGACTGATTCCCCAGAAAAAGGAAAGTAGAAGTTTGGGCACTCAAGCCAAAGCCAGCTCCTCTGAGAGACAGCCCTCCCACACAGACCCTTGGCTCACCTTTCCCAGGAGAGGCCTCCTCATGGCTTGCTCCTGCCTCTGTGGTTGCAGCCTGGCTCCCTGGGAGCCACTTACCTGCCCTGGCCTCCAGTGATAGTCTATCCTGTAAACCCTTTCCTGGCCCTCTGGCAAGGTCCCCTCTCTCCTACCTCCTAGTCAGGCCCTGGTGACAGGTCACTCGGAAGCTGGCTGCTCAGGGAAGGAACACTGCTGTCCCCATATTCATGTGTACTGGTAATGGAGTATTGGTTTTGGAGAGCAGGAGAAACAAAACCCAGCAACAGCAACTTTGCTGGGCTCTGAAGGGTGTAGTGACAGGGTTAGGTTTGTGTGTCATCATATCCACACCCTGCCCCCTTTTGAATACTGCTTGGAATTTTGTAGCAGGTCCTGGAAAGGAAACCTCTCATCTCAGCTTTCCCTTCCCTGAACTGCAAGGAAGGAAGTCAGCCAGGCCTACCGGCCCAGGAATGTCTTTGTAGAGTGCTTGGTTAGGTCAGCGGTCATGGATGGCTGTACAGTAGGACTGTGGTGGGGGCCTCCTTTTAGCCATCTGCTCTGTATTAGGCACATTTTCTCCTCCTCACAGTCTCCCATCCCTGCCAGCACATCTAGGAGTAGGCTCGGAGTTTGTCCTCTGAAGACCTTCCCTGACAGCTGAGTCTCTGCCTCCCTCCTCCCTCTGTGCTTCTGCCAGGAATCCCACCACTATGGCCACAGCTGCTTGGTCGGTCCTGCCCTTGTTCCCTGGAATCCCCTCCAGGGCTTCCCAAGTTGGATTCCAAGTAGAATAGACACCCAGTCTGCAGACTCTCCACACACTGTCAGGCTGCCCCTGGTGTCCAGGACTCCCAGTCTGTGTTGGGAGACGAGACAGCACACAACAGACTGTTGCAGTGGAGATGGGCTCACAACCACTGCCTCCACCCTCCTACCTGATGATGAAGCTGATGGTCGACCCTCAGCCATGGCATTTTCTTCAAACCTCACAGGCACAGCTCCCATAATTCATCAGGGTCTGCAGAGTGTCCCGCACAAGGCCTCTGGTAAAGCTCCTGGGTTCCTGGAATGGAAAACTGGTTCTGTGGATTCCAATCACATCCCAGAGCTGATGCTGGTGATGATGAAGAATAAAGGATCCCTTCCCAGCCCATCTGGCATCTGTTGTGCTCTGGATATGGAGTGTTTCCTCAAGACTCACGCATGGAAGGCTTTGCCCCCAGCTGATCAACCTCATCATTGAGATGTGATCAGATTGTAATGGCTCTGATCTCATTTTGTTTTTCATGGATTCCTAATTCAATGGCATTCTGGCAAGCTGATGGACACTCACAGGGGTGGGACCATGTTAGAAATAACTCACTAGAGCCATGTCCTTGGAGGCTGTCTGTTGTCCTAGGTCCTTCCTCTGTGTCTCTCTACTTCCTTGATGTCATGTGAACAGCTCTGCCATGTGTTCCCTGCCATGATACTCTGTCTCACTATGACCCAGACACGGTGGAGCCATGTGACCACAGACTAAATGCTCTGAAACTGTGAGCCAAAGCAAGCAAATCCTTCCTTAAGGTGTTTGCTAGGCATTTCATTAGGGCAATGAGAAACAAGCAGGATGTACAGCTGGGGATGGGAATACAGCTGGCCTCGTGTGTGTGTGTGTGTGTGTGTGTGTGTGTGTGTGTGTGTGTGTGCTCACATGCTCTCGCACATGCTTACATAAAGGAAAACTGAATTTAGAAGATGTTAGGAAGGAGGGCAGGCAGAGAGACTGTAGTCTCAGCACACTCTATGGTCTCAGGAGCCCAGGAATGCTCAGGATAGACTTCCTGATCACACAGCAAAGCAGTGCCCTGCAGAGAAAGAGCTGGCAAGATCTTGGGGTGCGGCTAGAAACTGTGTGCCAGGGCTAGGGCAGGGCAGGGACAGTGAGGCTTGCCAGGGATGGAAGAATGGGGTTTCTGTACTGCTTATCAGGGCTGAGCTCCAGGGCAGGATGTGGAGGAGGCTTCCCCAGCCTGGCTGGTGGATGGCAGGACTTTGGACAGGAAGCGTCACCTTGGACTTGCTGGTGACACTGGGTTGGTGGCTCCATGTTCATTCCTAGGATAGGTCATGCTGCTTCCTGGGTATATGGAAGGGTAGATACTAACAGTGGACCACAAGCCAGCCACCAATCTCTGCCTCTGTGTCAGAGAAGAGACACAGGACCTAGTTTGACCCCTAGGCCAGTGGTTCTCAACTTGTGGGTCACAGCCCCTTTGGGATTGCATATCAGATATTTACATTACAATTCATAACAGTCGCAAAATTACAGTTATGAAGTAGTAAGGAAATAATTTTATGGCTGGGGTGACCACATCATGAGGAACTGTATTAAAGGGCTTCAGCATTAGGAAGGTCGAGAACCACTATCCCAGGTTGATCTCTTTGGGGAAAAAAATCCTTAACATTGGTCTCTGCAAAAGGTCAAGAAAGCTAGCCTCATTTGAACATAATTTGGGGAGAGGCAAGGGGCTGCTGAATGGTGTTGAATGTAAAGGGGAGGACAGTGCTGCCTGCAGCTCTGGAAAAGACAATGTGAAGAACACCGAAACACTGTCAAGGAGTTGTTCTTGGGGTTTGTTTCTTCCACAGGAGTATATGGCCCAGTGTTCCCCTCTCCTGGAATAGGAGTTCAGGGTCTTCTTGGACATAAAACTAGTAGAAGAGGCTTCCAGAACAAACTGTAGTTGGCTCTTCTATCTTGACTAGAAATCAACAAGACTTCTATACAAGTTTCTGTTCTATTGCTGAGATAACAAAGACCAAGGCAACTTATCAAAGAAAGTGTTGGTTAGAGTCCATGATGGCAGAGTGAAGGCATGGTTGTGGGAACAGCTGAGAGCTCACATCTCAAACCGAAAGCAGGAGGCAGAGAGCACACCGGAAATGGCACTAGTCCTTTGAAGCCTCGAATCCTGCCCCTAGTGATACCTCCTCCAAGAAGACCATACCTCCTAATCCTTCCCAAATAGTTCTGCCAAATAGGGACCACATATTCAAACATTTGAGTTAACTAAGCGGAGTACATACCAGCTAAACGTTTATAAACTTTAATCTGGTAAGGTTTGTCTCTGGCTAAGAGACTCCCTGAAATGGTCCCAGGATACAGGATCATTGAGCACCCTATGAGACACATGTACATACATGGTGATGGTGGATCAAGGCAAACATGATGAAGATGAAGATGAGATGAAGCCCCAAAACAAAATGGAGATATACTGAGTGTTACCCCTTGTGCTCTTTGCTGGAGTCTAGACTAGAGGGCCATAGCCAGAGCTGCCCATGTGGGCTTTCAAGGCAGCAAATTATGTTCTTATCCTAGAGCCTGAGGCCGAGCATCAGTGGTCAGTGAGATCAGCTGCTGGTGTGTAGCCGTCCCTTGTGTCTGTCCAGAACTGAGAGAGGCAAATCCCTATTGCAAGCAAAGCAGACCGACAGGAGTCAATCACCCAGAAAGCCAAGGATGAGGCAGCTTTCCCTTTTCCATCTAGACCACCTACAACCCCTTCAGGCCACAGGCCAGCATTGCTAGTTGACTGACTCCCTTGAAGAAGGGCCTTCCATGGAGGCACCACCCCTAGACCTGTCCAAACAAAGGTCAAGTCTTGTCCAAGGAGGTAGTTTCAGATCGCCTTTCTGTTGCCCTCAGTCTGGCCCCATTCTCTCCTGTGGCATCCCTTCTTTCTTTGCAAGTTGCCATGAGGGTTCATGTGTGCACAATATAAGTTCTAAAGGTGTGTGTGCCTCATCTCCCTTGATCAGTTATGTATTGTCTGTGTACCTTCCTCGTTCCTATTCTCTCTCCACTGTGATCTAATCTCTGGCTTTTGTACAAAGCCATCTCTCATAGACAGGTCCCTAGTGTCTGACTTAGGTACACAACACGACCCCCTAGTCTCTTGCAGTGGCAGAAGGCCAGAGGCTCTCACAGTGAATACCACTCAAGTCCAGAGGAATGTAGCAAGGGTTCATGGGAAACCTGAGCCTGGAGCCACATCAGTGTCACTTTCAGTCTGTGTATGTACTTCCTTGTGCCAGTTCTGATGTCCCTTCTGAAGAAAATGAGATACACCCATCTCTGCACTATAGGAAACAGTAACTCAAGTGCACAGACCATCTCCCTGTGTTAAGAACTTTTCTGGCATTGTTAGCCTGTCCTGTGGCATTATGACCCCTCAAGGTAGATGTCATTATGCACTAGACACAGACCTGTAAAAGTCCAGGGGAACAACACAGACTTGTATAGCAATATGGCGGAACTTGGGCCATCATGAACTGGAGCCAGCATGGTCTCAAGATGCACTATAGCATACTAAAGACAGGACATGACTGGGGACTCGGGACAGGAGGGAAGCAAGGAGGAAGATGTCCTTCCTTCCTATGATGCCATCTCCATGTGGCCCTCTTTCTTCCTTTACCCACCACAGGTCCATGCCTGGCCCCCTAGTGCCAACGGAGGGCTTCAGGCCTTGACAGGGTTCCCTTTTTGATGGGTACATGTCTTAGAGTTTCTATTGCCATGAAGAAACACCATGACCATGGCAAGTCTTATAAAGGAAAACATTTAATGGTGGTGACTTACAGTTTCCGAGGTTCAGTCCATTTTGGTCATGGCTAGACATGGTCACATACAGGCAGACAGGTGCTAGAGAAGGAACTGAGAGTTCTGCATCTCCATCCGAAGGTAACAAGAAGTGAACTGTGATGCTGGACATAGATTGAGCATAGGAGACCTCAAGGTCCACCCCCACAGTGACACACTTCCTCCAACAAGGCAACACCTTAAATAAGTGCCACTCCCTACAAGGGCCATTTTCTTTCAAACCACCATAGTACACGATTCCGGACAAGATTTTTTAATTTTTCAAAACAGGGTTTCTCTGTATAGCTTTTGTAGACCAGGTTGGCCTCGAACTCACAAGGATCCATCTGCCTCTGCCTCCCAAGTGCTTGGATTAAAAGTGTGCACCAGCACCGCTCACACAAGATTTTTTACATGTTATTTCAATTTCTTCTCTGTTACTGTGATTCAAACATCCTGACCAAGAGCAGCTTAGGGGAGAAAATGGCTTATTTTGACTTACAAACTACACTCCATCACTGAGAGGAATCAGGACAGAAAATCATCCAGGAACTTGAAGCAGAGACCATGGAGGAACTCTGATTGCTGGCTCACTCACAGGTTCATCCTCACCTAGCTTTCTTATATAGCCCAGGGCCATCTGCCCAGGGAATAGCTCTGCCCACAGTAGACTGGGCCCTCCTAATCAATTAATAATCAAAAAAGTCCCACACAGATGTTGCCCACAGGCTAGCCTGATCTGAGCAATTCCTCTCTAAGATGACTCTGGGCCATGTTAAGTAGTCACAGCTAACTAGGACTTGTGCCTTCTTGTTTTTACAGGAATTTGGCCATTGGAATTGGGATCCAGAATTTCCCAGAGGGCCTGGCTGTCAGCCTCCCTCTGCGCGGAGCTGGTTTCTCTACCTGGAGAGCTTTCTGGTGAGTGGTCTAGCTCACTGGGTCAGCAGTGAGTGGGGTGGGCTGGAAACTACTCCTTGTGGACTCTGTTTTGCAGGGTCAAACTCATGTTGGAAGTCAATGTGGGGCTTCTGGAAGAAAACTACGAGTGTGGGTAACTGTTGTCAACACAGTAGAGACCCCAAGACACAAGCTCATCTCTTAACCTTTGACCTTTACAGGACTGGTTTGAGTATCTGTGTCCCTTTTCAAGGGCTTCTGGGGGAAGCAACCCATGGCCATCAGCACTAGCTACTTCCCTATAATATGTCTCCTCTAAATGTCACAATATTCACGGCTGGGGATCATCTTGCCACCACATGGCCCAGCAAGTCATTACAATAGCTTTTTTTCATGTGTCCTCCACTTGGGACACAGGCCTCCCACATTTCCTTCTAAAACAATCACTGATCTACAACATAACGTCACAGCACTCAGGCAGACTGCTAATAAAGACAATCTTAAAATGCCTTCCATGGTATGAGGCCCTGTGACTTGCAAGCTTATACAGGTACTTCAGTGATCGAGTTTCCACCCTCTACAGATCCCTTTCTCCATTGTCAGAGACCCTCAAATAGAGGATTTGGGAGAGAAGGGAGGTGGGTGGCCTTAGAGATTTTCATAACCTACCAGAGCCACAGAGCAGAGAGATGACATGTCTTGTGGCTGCACAATGACTGTTATTCATCCTTAAGAAGATACATTCTGCAGAGGCTGGGACAATAGCTTAGTGGAAAGGAGACTTGCTATAGAAACATGAGATCAGAGTTTGAATATCCAGCACTCCTGTAAAAAGCCAGGTGTGGCCATGTGTGCCTACAGTCCCGTCACTGGGGATGGTTGGCTTCCTGCTTAGCTTCAGTGAGAAGTCTGTCTCAAGGGAATAAAGCAGGGAGTAATAAATGGGGTACCCACACCTTCTCTGGCTTCCTCATGCACGGGTGCTTGCATGTGTGTATGTACACACACACACACACACACACACACACACACACACACACACTCCAAACTTGTTTTTAAAAGAGAAATTGCCAAACACACTATGGCCTATGGGCTGAAGATGGATGCCCCAACATTACAGAGGAATGTTGTCCAGGTAGCGAGATGTCTCTGTCAATTCTAGAGTTTACAAATTATCCTTCTGTGGTCTTTGATAGAGTTAAAGACAGATAGTTATGGTTATAGTTTTCTTCAGTTATTATAAAAGATAAGTTACCCTTCTTTTTATTTAGACAGAAAATAGGAGATGATGGGGAATGTATTCTGTGTATGTTTATCTTATTGATTGTTGAATAAAGTACTGTTTGGCCAATGAGGCAGCAAGTTAGACGGGACTAGGAGTCAAGGAGGATTCTGGGAAATGTAGTAAAGAAGTGGTGATCCAGGCAGGAAGTGACATAGCAGGAGACTCATATTTAAGCAAGGACAAGCAGGAAGTGGTTCCTTTTCTCCTTTGCTCTTCCTCCTGCTCTCTGCTCGGAGCCACCATGTGATCCCGGGGATGAGGACGCCAACAGAAGGCATCCAATAAGATAAGTCTTATAAAATATATAGATTTATGATAATTAAGACTGAGCTAGCAAATGAGAAATCCTAGTTATTGGCCAAGCAGCATTTATACCTAATATAAGCCTCTGTATTATTTTGTCCATCCACGTGGTGGGCAGAACTCAAGCAGGTGGTGGAAAGATTTATCGTAACACTTCTCTGGCTTCCTCATGCACAAGTGCTTGCATGTGTACATGTACACACACACACACACACACACACACACACACACACACACTCCAAACTTGTTTTTAAAAGAGAAAATAACATACTACAGCATGGATACACCTTGAAACATTATGCTAGGAGAAATAAGCCACCCTCTCACCACCCACCCACCCCCCAAAAAACCATATATGATTCTGTTGATCGGAAATATCCAGAGGCAGCAAACATATGGAGGGAAAAAAAGATGGAGCAATCCATGGTGAAAGGGGCTAGGAGGAGGAAGAAATAGGGCATGGCTGTTAATGGCCATTGGCTTCTTTTTAGGGTGATAAAGATATTGGAATTGATGGTGATGTTTCACTTAACCTTGTAAATCTACTAAAAACAATTGGCTATATGGTAACTGTTACATGGGATGCACATTATGGCCCAATCAAACTGTCATTGTCAAAATACAATATAGGCAACTTAAAGATTCAAAGGAGATAGGGTGTAGGACGCTACCATAACTGCTTCCTAGGGAACTGGGCAAGGAGCTGGAGGTACTTCTTAGAACATGGCCAGACAAGATGCCTAACACACACATCTTTTTCTAGGGTTAGATCAGCAGTCTGAGCAAGTGGCACATCTATTTGGCTCTCATTGTATTGGTCAATGTCTCTGTTCCGTCCTCAGGTATGGACAGCTGAGCGGCATGGTGGAACCCTTGGCTGGGGTCTTTGGAGCCTTTGCTGTGGTGCTGGCTGAGCCTGTCCTGCCCTATGCACTGGCCTTTGCTGCTGGTGCCATGGTCTACGTGGTCATGGACGACATCATCCCAGAAGCCCAGATCAGGTGGAGAGCTTGTTCAGTTGTCCACACCTGCTCCAGGCCTCATCTGAGATAACCCCTCCTATTTCACATCTGTCTGAGATAACCCCTCCCACTTTCACATCTGTCTGTGATAACCCCTCCCATTTCACATCTGTCTGAGATAACCCCTCCTATTTCACATCTGTCTGAGATAACCCCTCCCACTTTCACATCTGTCTGAGATAACCCCTCCCATTTCACATCTGTCTGAGATAACCCCTCCCACTTTCACATCTGTCTGTGATAACCCCTCCCACTTCACATCTGTCTGAGATAACCCCTCCCACTTCACATCTGTCTGTGATAACCCCTCCCACTTTCACATCTGTCATTGTCGTCGTTATCGTCATTGTCTCTTTTCCTTTCCTTTGCTTATTTCCAAGATCCCTCTGCCCCTTCCCACAACTGTTCCTGTCCCTCCCTTGCTTGCTAAAACTGAAATAAAGAGAGGGAAGGTGAGATATCACACACCGGCATAAAGCAGGGGGCCCTGGCCCCTTGATGAAATAGATGGCCACTTTTAGATGGCCAACTGATTTGGATGCTGGGAACAGAATTCTGGTCCTCTGCAAGAGAAGCAAGTGCTCTTAACTGATGAGCCATCTCCCCAGACTGGCTGGTTTTGTGTCAACTTGACACAAGCTAGAGTCATCTGAGAGGAAGGAGCCTCCCTTGAGGGAATGCCTCCATGAGACCCAGCTGTAAGGCATTTTCTCAATTAGTGATCAATGTGGGAGAGCCCAGCCCATTGTGGGTGGTGCCATAATGGGCTGGTGGTCCTGGGTTCTATAAGAAGGCCGGCTGAAGCTGGTCGGTGGTGATGCACTCCTTTAATCCCAGCACTCGGGAGGCAGAGACAGGCGGATCTCTGTGAGTTCGAGGCCAGCCTGATCTACAGAGTGAGTTCCAGGACAGGCTCCAAAACAATACAGAGAAACCCTGTCTGAAAAAACCAAAACCAAAAAAAAAAAAAAAAAAGAAAGAAAGAAAAGAAAAAGAAAAAGAAAAAGCAGGCTGAGCAAACCACAGAGAACAAGGCAGTAAGCAGCACCCTGCCACAGCCTCTGCCTCGGCTCCTGCCTCCAGGTTCTTGCCCTGTTTGTGTTCCTGTCCTGACTCAGGGATGATCAGTAATGTAGAAGTGTAAACCAAATGAACCCTTTCCTCCCCAACTTGCCTTTTGGTCATGGTGTTTCATCTCAAAAATAGAAACCCAAACTAAGATACCTCCTGATCGCTACTTTTTGTTATTCAAGCATGAACTGGAGAGCCATAGCCAAATGATTTCCCTGTGTCATAGCCCCAGGAACCACAGAAAATAATGAGGCCTTTGAGGGCATTGCTTTGGCTTTGGACTGATCATTCAATTGGCCCATGATACCCACTTGCCAGTGTTGTTACCTTTAGTGGGACACTTTCTGTTCTAGTTGGGTATGGCAGAAGGGGCCATCAGCCTGGATAGGTCATAGGAAGCATCGATTAAGTCTTACCAGCTTCTTCTTCTCTCCTAGTGGCAACGGGAAGCTGGCATCCTGGGCTTCCATCCTGGGATTCGTGGTGATGATGTCTCTGGATGTGGGCCTCGGCTAGTTCCAACAACCTTGGGACACCAGGAAGGAAAGTGCTGGGCTTCTGCAGGACCATGAGCCTCTCTTCACATTAAAACCCGGTTCCTTTCTCTCCTCTCCATATCCTTACAGATCAGTTCTGATTACACTTTGACTTTTCATTTTGCTTTGGAGGGGAAAGTTGGTTTTCTTTGTAATCTCAAGGCGTCATAGAACTGTAGATTTGTGTTTGGACCACTGAGTGGAAGGAATCTTTCTTCAGTGGGATTGTCAAGGCCAACCCCTACTGTCCCACCTCCAGTCTCCCTCACTAGACTCAACTTTAGCTCCTCAGGGTCACCTCCAGAAGTCAGCTCTTGGGACACAAGACCTGAGCATGTTGGCCTAGGGTTTCAGAGCCGGTGGTCAGAGCCCCTGGTGCTCTTTCACCGTGGCCCTTCTGCCACCTAGAATGCTGGGACAGAAGATTCATGAACACAGACGTCTGCTCCCCAATGCTGAGGCAGCTCAAGCAGGGTCTGTTTCTTCCAGGGAGGTGCACATGGGAGGGTCCCCACACAAAGAGAAGGGAGTCAGCTAGTCTTTCTCTTTTGTCCTAAGGCAAAGATTGGCATTCCTGAGGTTAGAGAGATTTGGAAATTAGGGTGACTGTGAACACATACAGTGTGCTCTGGGAAAAGTGCTGTGAGTGTGGTTTGGAGCGGAGGCCTCTGCTCTTGGTAGGGTCACAAGAACAGAGCACTTAGTCGCAGTTCCTAGATCTCCTAGCTATTAATCTCAATGTGTTTACAGCCATTGTTTTCCTGAGAGACTTGTGGATACTAGCAAATTGCAAGTCCTCACCCCCTTGTTTACCAATGGAGTTACTTAAGTTAGCTCTATCGAATGAGTGACCTTTGGAATCTGCTAAGGCTCTTTCTCTGCAGGCCCAGAGCCCCTGAGCTCCAATAGTCTTTGTTGGAATCTGGCCAGAGGGCTTCCAATGAGAAAGAAAAGGGGGTAGGAAGATGTAATTTTACATTTCCTTTCTTAGAAAACTTAAAAGTCTGAGATGACCCTGAAGAATGACTGGCCCTAGACCATATGCTAACCATCATACATGTTGCTCCGCCATCAGCTCTCCCAACACACCTGAGGCGCGAACCCTCCTTGGTCAGAGGAGTATGTGGAGTGGCCTGTACCTGGGAGCCAGCTACTGGGTTATCAGTGTCTGCTCTCTGTGTTTACATGGTCCGTCCCTCCAAGGGTGAATACTGTAGTCTGTGAATGCTCAAGACCCCAGAGGCCAACCTCAGTTGGGTGTCTGTCCGTTCTTCCAAAGCACTGGTGATCAAAATTGAAGACTCATTCAGAGATTTGATTGGTTAAGGCTGGCTTGGTGATTGGCACATGTGTATGTTTTATTGTCATGTCTTTGTGTGTAGTTCTGTTACTGCAAATCGTCCTTTCTTCCGGATAAGACCTTGTAACTGTGATTAATATCAATAAAGGGAATTTTGTTGTGCATGAGCTGTGTTATAGTTGGTCCACAACACTGCTTCGTTCCAGAAGTGGTGATGCCCCCTTCTCCCACCCTCCATCAGGAGTAAAGAGATGCTCGCAGCAGAGTGACTTAGAGGTGGCAAACAAACAAGCAAACAACAACAACAAAACAGCATCCAACTCCAACTGACTTAAATGGAAGAGATTGATGGATGGATGTTAAGAAACTTGAAGGAACTAGTGGAGAATTAGGCTAGGAAATGGGTTGGATCTAAGACAGCTAGATCTGGGCTGTAGTCTGATAGCATTTGGAAAACTGCTCTATTAGATGCCGTGGCCCCTAGTGCTGGTGACTAAATCCTAGGCACCTCTACTGAAACACCTGTGCCCTGATACCTAAAACAGCATCAAGAGAGTTAGGTTGTATTGGGCCAATCCTTCATATTCTGGTTCCTCCTTCAAGGTGAGGTCCTGGAAAGATAGGTCAAGTAGCAGAGTTTATCATCCTACTTTCACAGGCACACACACTGCACTAGACAAACATTCATTTAGAACTTTCATCCTGTGCCCTTGAACTGGCTGGTCTTACCCCTGACCAAGTCTTCCATGTCTTCCCTACCAGGCTTTGATGGACACTCCCCTCTCAAACAGTGAGCCAAAATAAACCCTTCCTCCCCACTACCATGGCTTCTTGTCAGGCGTTTGATCACAAAGAGGAGAAGGGGAGGTAGTACAGGCCTCAGCCTACAGGCCTCCTGACTCCTGGTACATGTTGGAGGGTGCAAAGCCAGAAGCTAGGGGGCCCCAGGAGGGGGGTGGTCTTTCCCTTTCCTTTTACATGGAGGTATATAATGCATGCAGCAAAGACACAAAATTTCAGAGTGCATTACACACTTACATGGATTTTACCTGTGCATCCCTGGGACATACCCTGTCTGGGGGTGGGGGTTGTCATCTCAACTCACAGGTATCCTGGTTCCTAAGATCCGGAATCTTCTCTCTCTGGCTAAGGTCCTGGGTGAGCCCAGTCAGGCTGCAGACTCCACCCTACTCATCTCAGGCCAGGTATGCAGACTGCCTGCACCTGCAGGAGTTCCTGGAGCCCTGCTCTGAATGCCCTTGGCATGGCTTTAAAGGGGCCAAGGGCTGGGTATAGAAGGCCATGCGCAGGGAGAGCCACATGCATGCATTTGGACCCTTCTCTGATCTGACCACCTGCTGAAAGACAATGTGCCAACCCCAGCTGTCCCTGCTTGGCTACAATGAGACAGGTGAGATGCCCTGAAGTGACCTCTGGATCCCCAGGATCCATGGAGGTCTACTATGCTGTCATCCCCACTTGTCTTTCCCAAGGGTGAGTCTGGGGAGCCCCAAGGATAAAGAGTGCTCTTTGAGAAAAACATACAGAAATGCCAACAAAATTAAGCAGAGGGCTCAGAAGGGGCCCCTGAATTCACACTTCTGAGCCTCAAGTGTCATTAGCTTTGGGGAGACCTGACTCTAGTGCAGGACAGGGGGGGCAAAGGTGCTTAGGAACTCCTTTTTTTGTTTTTTGTTTTTGTTTCTTTTGAGACAGGGTTTCTCGGTGGCTTTGGAGCCTGTCCTGGAACTAGCTCTTGTAGACCAGGCTGGTCTTGAACTCACAGAGATCCTCCTGCTGAACTCTTAACAAACCGACTTTTCTGACATCTTCCTAGGCAGATTAGGCTAGCAGCTAGAGAAAGATGGGAAGGACACTGCTCAACATACGCCCCTGGCTGTCTTCCCATATTGGAGGAGGAATCAAACCTCCCTCCCTCCTCCCCCTCCCCCCTCCCCCCCTCCCTCCTCCCCCCTCCCTCCCTTCACCTGGGCAGCCAGAAGAGGCTATAGGAAACAGCAGCCTTTAACCATCTCTGCATTCTCTTTAGGCTCTGACCTTCAGGTTTCTGCCAGGCAACTCTGCCTGGGTTCTTCTAGTGGCTTGAAGGTAAAATAGACCCTGTATGGCCTTAGTCTGCCTTTGGAGCTATCACCCAGACCTCAGACCCTTAAGCAACCTGGGTGGGTGGGGGGGTCTAGGCTACTGCCTTTTGCTCCAGGATAGGGATGATGCAGGTTGATGAGCCAAAGGGGCAATTGGCTGATGCAGCCCCTAAGGAATGCAGGTAACTGCATGGGTAAATCTCTGCACATGTATTCTAGCATCTTTGCCTCCCATGGTCCCTGAAAATCCAAACATGAAACTGGAAAACGAGAGGCTCTTTGCAGATGGAGCCCTGCTCTTCAGCACACAGTGAGCCATGGTGTGAAGTTCCTCCCTGTTCTTTCTCCATGTAGCAAGGATGGATTATGGGCATAGTTTGTTTAGAACTGGTTGGAGTCTAGAAGGGTTTCAGACCAGGCCATTTTCCTTTGCTAATCACAAAAGAGATGACTTCTAGAAAGCCCAAGGGGCAGAAAAGTAGAAGTGTAGACGTTGTGGTTTAAACATATCCTCCAAAGGCCCATGTGTTTAAAGGCCTCTCAGCCTGTTGCACTATGGGAAATGGTGAGGCCTTTAGGAGTCAGGACTTGGAGGGAGGAAGTTAGGTCATTGGGGATGTTTCTTTAAAGAGGATGTCCTGGTTAGTTTTAACTGTCAGCTTGACACAATAAGAGGGGCCTCTCAACTGAGGGATTGCCCAGATTAGATTAGGATGTGGAAATGTCTATGGGGAATTGTCTTGTTAATTGACTTGGAAGGACTCAGTCCACTATGGGTAGCACCAATCCCCAAGCTGGTGGTTCTGAACTGTATAAGAAAGCTAGGTGAGTATAGCTGGCATGGGAGCCAGCTAGCAAGCAGCACCCTCTGTGTTCCCTACTGTACTTCTTGGCTATGAAATGAGTTTCTAGGTCAAAGGTGATGTTGTGTGGAATAGCAAGTAGATTGGCCCTGAGCCCCTGCCTTGACTTTCCTCAGTGAATCAGAACCTGGAAGTATAATCCAAACAGATCCTTTCTTCTCTAAGTTGCCATTGGTAATGGTGCTTGTTACAGCAATAGAAAGGAAACTTGAAGAGAGGTTGTTGGTGTGACAATTTCTTTCTCTTTGTCCCTCTTTCACTCCCTCCCCACAGGCCCAGAGCCACCATGGACTGAACTCTCTGAAACATGAACAAAAAGAAACCTTTTCCTCCTTTTAAGTTAAAATTGCCCCAGGGATGGAAATCTGACACAATTGGGAAACTCTGCAACCAGAAAGCCCTTTAGCCAAAGTTCAGGTTTTCCTTGTGCAGTAAAGGTGTTAGGAATATACCCGTTTCTCTGACACTGGCTTTTCAGGGAGAGGACTCGCTTCACACTTGTGTCTGCAGCCTACCTGTCTTCCAGACATGGAAAAGTACAATGAACCATTGTAAGATTAATACAGATATGTACATTTTCCCAAGAATTTCTTTAGTGGGAACCTCCACCCTCACTGAGTGTCTTAGTTAGGGTTTCAATTGCTGTGAAGGAACACCATGAGCACAGCAACTCTTATAAAGGAAAAATATTTAATTGGGGTGGCTTACATTTTCAGAGGTTTAGTCCATTATCATCATGGTGGGACATGGTGGCATGCAGGTAGACATGGTGCTAGAGAAGTAGCTGAGAAGCCTATGTCTTAACTTGCAGGCAACAGGAAGTAGTCTGAGACACCACTGGGCATGGCTTGAGCAAGTGTACATGAGACCTCAAAGCCCACCTTCACAGAGACAACACTTCCTACAACAAGGCCACACCTACTTCAACAAAGCCACACCTCCTAATAGGGCCACTCCCTTTCAGGGGCTTTTTCTTTCAAACCACCACACTGAGATTCATGGGCTGTCACATGATTACAGAGTGGCATTCTATTCCCTGTTGTACATTAAACTGAGGTCACCAGATTTGATTTTAAAGGTTCAGATCATTACTTTTACCCACCAAAGTAAATATGACACAACCAAGAACATGTGGTTAGGACAGAGTTCTCTTTGATACGGTCACTTCAAAGTGGCACAATGAATGGTGGCAGGGACAAGTGGGCGGTTCAGGATTGGGAAAAAGGCTACACCCTGGGATGAATGTCTCCGCTCCATGAGCCTGAGTCTGATCTTTCTGCCCTCCTCTCTGGAGGGGTTTCCACAGGCTGGTCTCCGAAACTGTGGCTCAGGGGTGTAGCCGACTCTGGTTCCTTTGGAGATACTGAGAAGTCAGGGAGTGTTGTCTGCGCAGACACATCCCTCGCTTCATGTTGTCCCATCTTCCCGGTGAGCAGAGTGGTGCTGATGCAGAAGTGCTTCATTGTGAGTTGCTATTTCCACAGAGACATGCTCAGGATGCTTCGAGGAGGTCTTAATTTTGATTACATATTAATCTTGGTCCTTTAAAAAGCCAACTCCAGATAAGATACTTCTGGTAACAACAGATATTTAAGCCTCAGTTATGTGTTGTGTGTGGCCAGGAAGAGTTAGAAGGAAAAGGACTAAGGGACGCAGGGGTGAGAGGTAACTAATGTGGTGTCATCCCTAAACCTAGAGGAGGTGTTTGAATTTACTTTCTATGGCTGTGATCAAACACTGACAAAACCAACTTGGGGGTGGGGGCACTGTTTGGCTTATACATCCCAGAGACAGCATCACTGAAAGGAGGCAAGGCAGGGACTCAATTAGGACAGACACCTGAGGCAGAGGGGCAAAGGAATGCTGTTTAGTGCTTGATTTCCATTCCTTGCTCAACTTCTTTTTTTATACAACTCAAGACCACCTGCCCAGGGGTGACACGCCCACCATGGGCTGGGCCCTCCTCCCATGTCAGTCATTAATCAAGAAAACGACCCTACCGGCTCTCCCACAGGCCAACCTTATGGAAGCAATTCCTCAATCAAAGTTCTTTCTCCCCAGATGACTCTAGCTTGTATCAAGTTGACAAGACTAAACAAACTGTAGAGCATATAGGCATAAGCATCTCCCAAGGCTTTAAGAAGTATGTATATTACTTAAAGCTTGCCTAATAGAAGCAACAGAAATCCCGTCGGTCAAAATGAAGCCCGAACTTTCTTGCTTTGGAGCTCAGACTTTCATAGTAATAAACACTTGAACAGAACTGGCTTTCAGGTCCTCTGCTCTGAAAGCCAGCAAAGCTGTGAACCCATGTTGCCCTCCTGACTGGAAGCTGGTTCCTTATCCAGTAGGTTCTGCTTGTTTGGGAGGAAGGGTGATGTAGGTGTGTGTGTGTGTGTGTGTGTGTGTGTGTGTGTTTAATGCAGAATTCTTGGCAAACCTATCCAGTAGGCAAGTGCCGACAAGTCAAATCCTCCCTTTTTTCCAAGCCAGAAAAAAAAAAAAAAATCTGGTGTCAATTTCCCATCATCACCCTCACAGCCCTACCAGGTGAAGACTTCTCTTTGTTGTTGGTGTACCTAGACACTGGAAATAGTGACAGTCTCTGGCTTAATGCTACAGCCCTCAAGGTCAAAAAGGTTTTGATGTTTCTCCTTCACTGTTGCTGTGGAAGGCAAATGTTTGAGTTTCTTTTGTCATTGTTGTGACACTATGGCTAACACTAACAACTTAAGGCCCATTTCTCAGATGACTCTAGATCCCGACAAGTTAACAGTCACAACAAAGATGAAAACTGGTTGGCGGCCTATGCACAACTTAAGGTTTTAGACTGGGGTAGCAGAAGTCAGCTGAGCAAGATCAAGGGATGGATGTTGACAGGGAAATGCAGACCAGAATCATGGGAATCTGTGTGGAAGTGTCTAGTGTAGGATTGCTGAGACCAGCATTGTGAATAGTTCTATAGAAATGGGTCTGGACCAGGATTGCAGATGAGCATCATGGACAGCCCTATGGAAACATACCTGGACCAAGGATGCTGAGAGCACCATTGTAAGGACTACTGTAGAAGTGTGCCTTTATCATAAACATTCCCATGAAAATGTACTTGGGCCAGGGATGCTTTGTAGGCATGCTTGTGGGAGTGTGCCTGGATGAACAGGTAACATGGCTTTGGTAAAAGGCACAACTCCTCAAGGGTTCATCCTCCGAACTCACCACGCTCGGTGCATGTCCGTGTAAGAGATGACAATGCTGATAGCATGCCTGATTGGGATCAGCCTTGGCAGGTGCTCCCAGGAGAGCTTTGTGGTTTGGAAAGTTGCAGCAACAGCCAGGGCACCCGCTGCCTCTCAAGCACACCTTTCCCTGATCAGGGCAGCTACTACGCCCACACCCAGGCTTCTCCCACTGGAAGTTCAGCTTCCATGTCTTACCTGCTTTGGCTGGAGTAGGAAAATAATACCCTGGGGGTATTGTCTGTGAGTACCTGGTACCCTGCCTCTTGTGGGAGTGTGGATTTCCTGTGCTACCCATGGCCCATGGATATGACCATTATCCATTAGGATCACTTGACAAGAGGGCTTAAGCTGTTCCTGGGCGTTGAGAGCTTGAGTCGAGAAGGAGGTTAGGTTACTCATCCAAGGAAAGACTGTGACTGCTTCCACACCACCTCCCTGACCCTAACCTCCACCAGCTTAGAACAAAACAGCAAGAAAAGAACTAAGGGAAGCCGGGTGTGGTAGCACACACTTTTAATTCCAACTCTCCAGAGGCAGAGGCAGGTGGTTCTCTGAGTTCTAGGACAGCCAGGGCTACATAAAGAAACCCTGTCTCAAACAAACAAAACAAAAACAAAAACAAAAACAAAAAATAGCATAGTGATCTGGGCCTCAGTTATGCACCAGTTAAAAGTAGGATTGTTGTTCTCTCAGACAACCAAGTTAATACAATATCCTTTAGGCTGATGTCACTGCTTTACCCCCAACCCCCCACCGGGAGTGTCTCTGGATGACTATGTGGATCATTGTAAGCCATTGTCCAGACCACTCCCCTCGTCTTTCTGCTTGTGTAAGTCTTCGTGGCAATTTTCTTTGAGTAATAGCTAATGCAGAGGCTGGAGAGATGGCCCAACAGTTAAGAGCACTGGCTGCTCTTCCAGGGGACCCAGGTTCTGTCCCCACATGGTAGTTCACAACCATTTGTAACTCCAACTCCAGGGAATTCAAAGCCATCTTCTGGCCTCCACAGCCACCAGGCATGTAAGTGGTGTATAGATATGCTTGCAAGCCAAATACCCATTCACATAAAAGAAAAAATTAAAGTGATCATAGTAGTTGAAGCAGGACTCAAAATGTACCCTGTGTTTAGTGGCTGCATAGAAGTCTAGGTTTTTCCTCTCTAACTTCATGACATATGTCTGGTGATACCGCCGATGCTGCTCTATTTAGTTTTGAGTAAATTTTACTATGTTCTGTTTTGGAACCTCATCAAAAATAGTGACTAGTTTACCATCCAACACGCTGGAACTTACTCACATTTTAAACAATTAATTAAGTTGGTGTGTGTGTGTGTGTGTGTGTGTGTGTGTGTGTGTGTGTGTGTGTAAGTTCATGTATGGGGTGTGGGTGTACATGTGTTTGTATGCATGTGGAGGCCAGACGGGTTCTGTGGATCTGACCAAAGTTCCCATGGTGTGGCAAGCGCTTTGCTGACAAACCATCTCTCCAGCCCCCTATTCATCTGATTTAATTCCTGGTTATAAAACACACAACAAAATCTTTCTCCGTTGCTCCCAGTAAGAAGCAAAGCCAGATCTGAGCGCTCACTTCCTAAGGCTCACTTGAGTTCATGTGCAGGTCACTTTATTTTTTACTTAATTTTGCTCTTCAAATTTTATTTTTGTTCAACTTTTGATTATGAAGAATTTCAAGACTATGCTCAAGAAAACAGAATGACATCATGAGCCTCATAGACTCATCACCCAGGAGCCTTTATGGACCCATCATCCGTGAACCTCATAGACCCATCAATCACCAGCACTCATGGGCCCATCACCCATCACCCAGGAGCCTTCACTGTCACTTTCTCTTTTTTTGTTTTTGTTTTTGTTTTTCAAGACAGGGTTTCTCTGTGTAGCTTTGGAGCCTATCCTGGCACTCGATCTGGAGACCAGGCTGGCCTTGAACTCACAGAGATCTGCCTGCCTCTGTCTCCCGAATGCTGAGATTAAAGGTGTGCGCCACCAACACCCGGCCACTGTCATTTTCTTAATAAACAGGCCAAAATGAATCTCAAAAAGAAAGCTCCAAGACTTTAATGTGTTCCCCAAATTTTGTGTGATGGCAACTTAACCTGCAGTTGTAAGCTAGTTATATTTAGGTGTGGGATCTTGGGATCATGGTTAATGGGTTGTCTCAGTAATGGTTTGATTGCAAACCAAGCCAACTCTGGCTTTGTTCATTTTCCTCGCTGTGTGATATCTGCTGTTGTGTTAAGATGCAGCATGAAGGCCTGCACCAGAAGCCCTGAGTATGCTGGCTCCATACTCTCGAGCTTCCCAGCCTCCAAACCCATATCTGCACAAACCTTTATTCTTTATAAATCATCTAGTCTCCAATATTCGGCTATATCAACAGAAAATATAAATGATATAAATATATAAATAAAAAATACAAATCAGATGTAAATGATCTCTCTCTGCCATGACTCTGATGCCGTTACCATGCACATACAAAGTGACATTCTGTAATTTGCTATATGACTATCATTTGCTATTATATAGCAAATTTACTATATAACTGTAATTCACAGACATTATATATCCTATGTTTTATTGCCTTCCTGTTAGTTAAGTAGTGGCTTTTGGCTAAAAGCAAAAAAAAAAAAAAAAATCTTACTTTCTTTTGGCTCAAGTATTCTGTTTCTAAGGGAATTGGGGCTTCTTCTCAAAACTCGTTCATTAGCTCATTCCATGATCAACCCTATGATTTAGTCTAGGAATGGAGAGCATGGTTCAAACACAGCTTATCTCTGAACCTGCCTTGCCCATGTGGCCTAAGAAAATTAAATCACACCAGTGACCCCCACTCCAGGATACCACAGATGTTGACTGTCCCCTCCTTTTCTGTCCTCTCTCTGCTTCTGTGTTGAGTGCCAGGAACAATGCAAATGTAGGCAGAGGGAGACTCTGTTTGCCCAAAGAAAACACTTGTAATGTCCCTGGCCTAGTGGCTGGCAGTGACATGGCTAGAGGAGGGGAAGGAAGGAGGGCCTGACCACTAAGGGCACCAAGAGATCCACAGACCGGAGGCTGGGGAGGGCGTGGCTCAATTGAGCGTTTCTAGCATGTACGAAGCTAAGTTTCAATCCTTGGCACCACATACACTGGGCATGGTGGCTCACTCTTGTAATCCCAGCACCCTGGAGAGAGAGGTGGGAGGGTTAGGGCATCAGGGTCTTCTTCAGCTATATAGCAATTATGAGGCTAACCTGGCCTACATGAGCACCTGTCTCTGTCAAAGAGGGAGAAGGAAGGAAAGAAGAAAGAAAAGAGAGAAAGAAGGAGGGAAGGAGGGAGGGAGGGAGGGAGGGAGGAGGGAGGGAGGGAGGGGGAGGGAGGGGAGGGAGGGAGGGAGGGAGGGAGGGAGGGGAGAAATGTGTAGAATAATGTGGGCAGCCACCATGGAATCTACTGGCTTCCTGCTTGGCCACCACAGCCTCAAACTTCCACAGAGCCTCCACCCTGTGAGGAAATTCCCCTCTTTTGACTGTGGTAGCCTGGTAGGACATAACATTTAGGAACTGGAATTGCCAACCCCTACCCTGTCCTTGTCTATCCTGCAGGCTGCTGGCCTCACCAGCCAAGTGTGTGCACCACCCAGGCCCACAAGTTTGCTCACTAACCCAGGGAGCCTCTGTCAGCTCGGGGAAATGGCTTTCCTTCACATAGCCCTCTGTCAGGCTGTTTTTAAGAAAGGATGTGTCAGGGTTTCAATAGTACTTTCTTTGACCCTGGTTGGCTTCTGGGAAGGAGAGCCCAGTCTCCCTGCCCCCCTCCCCTTGGTCCCCACCCTTAGCTCTGAGAAGGTGACTGACAAGTTGCGTGTCAGTCAGAGCTGCCCGGGGCTCGGCTGGAGAGTGGGGAATCACAGCTTGCATTGTGTACATCGAGGGCTCTGACAGGTGCTGATGGATTTGGCTTCCTTGAGGCTCCCCAGCCCTGGGAGGGGACAAAGGGGAGCATTGTTTGGCAGGGCAGGCCTCTGCCTGTGAACCACTCATTTGCCTGATGCTGGAGACAGGTGTATCATGCTGAGTGCCAGAACTATGTTGGATGATAAAGATCTCAGCTGCATTCCCCAGGGCCAGCTCCATGCCAAGGATGCTGTGTGAGGTGCAGTCCATGGTCCCTCTCTCCCTGCAAGCCAGCCCAGCCTTTTCTTTTCATGGTTCAAAATTCTGAGTTACACTTCTAAAAATGAGGGCTTGTCAGGGATGGGGAGTGTAATCCTGCCTCCATGTCCCACCCTTTGGAGCAGAGGTGGCAGTGGGGGACAGGGCATGCTCACCAGTGAAGCACATTCACTCCATTGTTGAGGTCAGCTCTTAGCCAATATCTATGCTGATGCTTCGAGTCTTCCTGATGCATGCCAGCCAAGGGCACTCTGTGGCCCAGCTTTTTCATTGTCCCTTCTGGGCGGTTGCTATAGATACTCCAACCATGTGCATCATTTTTAAATTAAAAGATATTTCTTGGACTTTGGGCTCAGTGATGGAGTGCTTGCTTGCCTAGCAAGTATGAGGCCCTGTGTTCAATTCCCAGCAAGCCTCCCCCAACCCCCACCATCCAGTGTATGTTTTTCTTCTAAACATTTTTATTTTTTATTTTCAGCTCTCTGTGTTTGTATAGAAGGGTATGTGCATGTGAGTGCAGGTGCTTATGGAGACCAGAAGAGGGCACCAGATCCCCTGGAGTTGGAGTTAGAGGTGCTTGTGAGCTGTCCAATGCCGGTGCTGGGAACCAGCCCTGGTCTTCTGCAAGACCAATATGTGCTTTAAACTATGGAGACATCTCTCCAGCCCTCACAAAATGTACTTCCTATTAAGTAAATCAATGCTGAATAAATTTAAAAGCACAGTAATGACTTTAGAGAAAGTCACTCTGCTATTCTCCACCTCACCCATTACCTCTCGAATTTTCAATTAAGATATTATGATGGGGACTTATCTCTGACTTCCCAATACAGTTTTTGCCCTGATATTTCTCCTTACTTTGGTAGAAGATATGCTTTTTTACTTCTTAGCTGACTAGCATCCATTTTCTTAGGCTTGCATTTAGCTTTTTGCAATAAAAGTCTCCCTCCATTGGCTTTGCCTGAGCAGTGTCTGTTTCTCTAGTGAACTATAATATACTATAGGGTTGAAGTATAATATAGGGTTGGCCTGAGGTTGGGGCAACTGCCACACACTACCATGGGCGCCTCCTGCCTCCTGCCTCCTGCCTCCTGCCTTCTCCATCATCGTCTGGCTGCATGCCTAGCAACACTCTTCCTTTTATCCTAAGATAAAAACCACCCAGATTTTGCACACTGCTGTAACATGCTGAGGACAAGTAGATAGAATAATGGCCTCCTGAAGATGTCTGAAGCCCAATCCCCAGAACCTGGGAACGTCTTGTTACATGGCAAATGGACTCCAGGTTGCAGATGGAAAAGGGGTTTTTAACAGTCAGCCTTAAAATGAGATTATCTTGCAGTTTCCTGGTGGGCCACTGTCATCAAAGGGTCCTTGTTTCTAAGTGGAAAGGGAGACTGAAAGTGGGTGGGTCAGGGTGATTGATGTGAGAAATGCTCGCTGCAGATGAGGAAGGGGCCATGCAGAAATTCCATGGTGCTGTGGTTTGTTTCGTTCATTGACCTGGACCTCTGATAGCTATTTTTTTAAACCTAGAAGCTTGTGTAGTTTTCATATATGTCATTTTTGCCACAATCTTTTCCTCATTCTTTTCTATTACTGTTTTGGAGTTATTTTGAGAGTATACACTTGTGTGTGTGTGTGTGTGTGTGTGTGTGTGAGAGAGAGAGAGAGAGAGAGAGAGAGAGAGAGAGAGAGAGGGAGAGGGAGAGAGAGAGAGAGAGAGGGAGAGAGAGAGATCATGACTGCTTGTTATGGGGGTATTGAAGACACAGGTGTGCACATATGTGTATGGAGGTCAGAGGTCAGCCTCAGTTATTCCTCAGGAGGCCTTTTTTTTTTCTTTTTTCTTTTTTTTTTTTTTTTGAGGCATTTTCACCAAGACTTGACTTGACAGTCACCATCAAGCCCATAGGATCTGCTTGGGACTACAGGAGCCAACACTACACACAACTTTATAGATGGGTGCTTGGGATCAAACTCAGGTCCTTTATATGTGCAGCAAGCCCCTTGCCCACAGAATTCCCCTCCTGTGGAACCCCCGGTGTTGGAGTCCCTAGTGTGTTCCTCTTCACCTCTCTTTTCTCCTTATGACCTGCTTAACATTGTACCCAAATTTACTCCCAACCTTTTCTTTTTAATTTCTGCTATCACGTTTTTAGTTACTAAAACCTCTAATCATCATAAAATCCCATCTCAGGACCTCCTCCGGTCCTTCCTTCTGTCTCTCCAAGGAAAATAATGGAAGGGGTGGATATATTTTTTTCCTGTTCCCTGCACTGTTTCCCCTAGATCTATTCCTCCTCCTCCCTCTTCTCTTTCCTCTTTCTCTTCTTCTTGGTGTGTGTATGATGTATGTCTATGTGTGCTGGGGTGTCACACATGTACCGTGGTGTTTGTGTAGAAGTCAACCCTGGGTCCTCATCTTCCACCCTATTTGAGGCAGGGTCTCCTTTTAATGTCTGGCTAGACCCCTGTGAGTTTCCAGGGATTCTCCTTTTCCTTCATTCCATACATTATAAGGGTGCTGGGATTATAGACACAAGCTACCATATCTAATTGAACATGGGTTCTGGGGATTTGAACTCAGATCCTCATACTTTCTCAGTAACAACTTTACTGAACATCTCCCCAGTCCCTCCCCTGGGTCTCCATTTTTTCCACCTCACCATTTTATAATTTGAGCCTCTATGTTTCTTAGGAGGGACCTTCCCCAAATGTCTGGTGAACACCCTTAATGTAGGGAGGTGGGAGGCAGCTTGTGCCAACGTAATTGTAGGACTAGAGACAAAGACTTGGGTTTTTAAACTTGGTTTTTATTGAGCTATACATTTTTCCTCACTCCCCTTCCACTCTCCCCCATGCCCCTTCCAATTTACTCGGGAGATCTTGTCTTTTTTCCCTTTCCTAGGCAGATCAATGTCTGTTTCTCTTAGGGTCCTCTTTGTTACCTAGGTTCTCTAGGGTTGTGGACTATATGCTGGTTATCCTTTCCTTTATGTCTGATATCTCCTTTGAGTGAGTACATATTGTAGTATTTGTCTTTCTGAGTCTGGGTTACCTCACTCAGGATGGGTTTTTCTTGTTCCATCCATTTGCCTGCAAATTTCAATATGTCATTGTTTTTTTTACTGCTGAGTAGTACTCCATTGTGTAAATGTACCACATTTTCTTTATCCATTCTTCCGTTGAGGGCCATCTAGGTTGTTTCCAGGTTCTGGCTATTACAAATAATGCTGCTATGAACACAGCTGAGCAAGAGTCCTTGTGGTGTGAGTGTGTATCCTTTGGATATAAACACCTCTAAATATTACCTTTGGGTTTTGTTCTTTGAAGAAAGCTGACTTTGAACCTGTAACATAGGTGCGTTTGACCTCGACCTGTGGATCCTCCTGCCTCCACCTCACAGTGCTGGGATTACAGGTGTAAGCTATCCTTTCTGTAGTTCTAGGACTTGAACACAGGGCTTCATGGATGCTGGGCAAGCTCTCTTCCTACTGAGCTATGTCACCAGTCTTCCCAAACATCACTCTGTGGTGTTTTTATCCCTGGTGACCTATTTTACTGTGGAGGAATCAGACGGTTCCTGATGGCACGAACATTTAAAGAACCAAGTAGATGTGGAGTTATGTAGACCTTGCTCTAATGCCTCTGCCTCAGTCTCCTTAATTTACTCTTGACCTCTGCCCTCCTGGCTCTGAATGGCTTCATATAACACCCTACTCCTTCATTGTGGCACTTTGTCAAACTATCACCTGAATGAGACTCTGTAGCTAAAGTGCTTAAAATGGCTTGTGGCACAAGATAAGGGCTGGCTTTGATTTACTGTGCTATGCCACCAGACACACCTCTAGGTGACCTTGGGGTTGTACATCCTCTCTCAGGCCTCTCCTTTTTGGCACTCCTCTGCTACTCTCTGCTCTTTAGGGTCTGGTGTTGTTTTATTGCCAGCCCATTTCCCAGCTACACAAAGGGGGACATTGTCATTGTTCCCTCCAGATGTTGCATATTTAAAAGACACTCAGACCAAAAGAGACTTGTCCTCTGGATGCCCCCTAGAAGAGGGAAAACATCCAGGAACAGATGAAGGAATGGTGGTCCTTAGTCTCAGGTGGGAAGCCATGGGTACCTAAGAGTCTCATTGATGCTATCATCATCAGCTTCATCTCCATCATTCACTCAACATTCCCCCGATGCCCATGGAGAGGGTGCACACCTTAGCCCTACTCTATACATTTCAATATATGCTTATGAATTGCCTGGGCTTGGTCACCTTCCATCTGGTTAGATTCTCTTGAGAACAAATGAGCCATTTAAAGCAACAATAATAATTTTTATTGGAGTGAGATTATGGGTTAAAGAACATGGGTAACCTCAATTTTCTTTTTCACAAATTTATAGTATATAAATTATGCATGCACTTAAAATGTACAAAACCTTTATTTTTCTTCCTCAATTTTATTTATTTTTTTGAGAATTTTGTACAATATATTTTGATTATATCCACCCCTTTCCTATCCAGTCAACTAACTTTGTGTGTGTGTGTGTGTGTGTGTGTGTGTGTGTGTGTGTGTGTGTGTGTGTGTGTAATTTTAAAACCACTAAATCCAATTTGTATTGTCCATTAACTCTTAAATGTATGGTCATCCACTTAACATGGTAGACTTACTACATCATACCCTCTCTGCTCAAGACTTAGGGGTCACCATGGGAAAGGGGTATAAAGGGGTATAAAGGGGTATAAGGAAACAGTGGTTTCCACACAGAGCAGGGCAGCCGCTCAGATAAACTCATGGCAGTTGTGACAGCATGCACAGACCTCTGCAAACCCAAACCAGATAAAATCCCAGCATGGGAGAGGGAGGTGGGCATGAAGTTCCACTCTAGCTGAGGAGCTATTGGCAACTGAGAGCCACTAGGAGAGGAAGTGCCAGCTTTATTTAAAGGTGTGACTCATGGGAGATGGGTGACTTAAGCAGCAGGTCGTGATTAGAACCAGGGATTCTGATTCCAAATCTAGTGATCTCCCATTACCTACCCTGCATCGTTTGCCAAGGAAAAGGCAATAACCTCTTACAGCTAGGATTTACCCGCAAGGTGGTTATCTGGAATGGCACCTAGCTCTAGGGACTCTTGCTCACCCCTGATGGGGGAAGTCTTTCTGTGTATATGTCTCTCTTATTGGTTAATGAATAAAACACTGTTGGCCAATAGGGAAGCAAGATAGGCGGGACTAGGAGAGAAGGAGGATTCTGGGAAATGTAGTAAAGAGGAGAGTCGCCATGTGATCCTGGGGAAGAGAGAACGCATGCCACTGGCATCCTCGATAAGATACGTTTTTATAAAATATATAGATTAATGGTTATGGTTGATACTTAAGACAGAGCTAGCAAATAAGAAATCCTAGTCATTGGCCAGCAGCATTGTAACTAATATTAATCTCTCTATGTTATTTGGGGGCCCTAACATGGCAACAGGACTCAGGCGGCTGGAGTTAGTGTTACACACCCCCTCAATGGTTCTTAGGAAATCAATAGATCACAGTCCAATTTAGGTTGCTAGGACACAATACTCAAGGCTGGGTAATTTGTAAGGAATAGAGTTTGTTTAGTTCACAGCTTTGGAGATTGTCAAGTCCAACATCAAGACTCAGGCAGTTGGTAAGGTCTGACTGTTATAGCATCACATGGGAAGTGAGGCTTCACATCCTGAGACAGACCAAGCGTGTCAGTCCAGGTCTTTTCCTCCCCTTATAAAGCCACTAATATCATCATCAGGGCCCCACCCTCAAGAGCTCGTCATGACCTCAGTATTAAGCCTAATTGTCTCCCAACGACAATTTCAAAATATCTTTGATAGGTAAATTTGGGGCTTAAGTTTTCAACCCATGAACTCTTGAGGGACACATTCAAGTATAGAAGTAATTTGTAAATGGGGAGACTGAGATCCAAGGAGGCTGGACTGCCTTCCCCAGAATCATACAGTCAATGAGTCTGAGACCTGTGCAGAATTGGTATCCAAGGCTACTGAGCATGGTCATTTTCCCAAGGCTCAGGGTCATGGGGTAAGGAGGGGTAAGAAGCTCAGAACCATAGATTAGCCATCCTTCTATGGGGCATTAAATTCCCTCCCTTCTATGGGGCTATGACAAAGACTAGGGAGAGCCACATGGCATGTGTGGGCTATGTGGGGACAGCTGCTTTGGGGACCCAGATTTAAATATTGACTATTTCATGGATTTTCTGTGTGGTTGCTAGAAACTTGCTAGGGAGTGGGACTCACCAGTGTAATCATCTCCACCAGGAATGGCGAGAAAGTCAGTCAAATGGAGTAGAGAATCAGGGACCACATCGAAGAGGGCTAAGCAGCCCCTGTAAACATATAGTACCAATGGCTGGCTACACAGGTGACTAAGGTTACTGGGATTCAAGCCAGAGCAGTGAGCCCAGAGAAGATTAGCAGAGAGCATCTGAGTGAACCCAAAGAATCATGAGAAATCAATTGTTGATTGAAGCCATTGAGTTCTGGATCCAAGCTCTGCTACAGGCAACTGCAGGCCACAGGGCCTGATTGAGAGCCATCCTGGATTACAAAACCCTAGGCATTCCAAGTGTAAGAATGAATGCCTGCTATTGTGCACCACAGAGTGTATGGGCGGTTTATTTACAATGCTAGCCAATAGGTGATTAATACAGGGAATTCAAACCTGATTGCGAAGCTCATTCTCTCCTCTCTCCTCTGTCTCTCTCTCTGTCTCTGTCTCTGTCTCTCTCTCTGTGTGTGTGTGTGTGTGTGAGAGAGAGAGAGAGAGAGAGAGAGAGAGAGAGAGAGAGAGAGAGAGAGAGAGCCTATCTAACCAAATGGAGGCCAGAGGAGGACATCCAGAGTCCCACAGTTAGGATGGTAGCTATTAAGCTCCAGCCATCCTCCTGTTTCTTCCCCATAGTATTGGTTATACAGCCATGCCCAGCTTTTTATTTAAGTGCTGAGAATTTGAACTCAGATCCTCACGCTCACAAATAAAGCTCACATACCACTCCAGCCATCTTCCAACCACTAATGCTCACACATAGCCTTATTACAATACTGTGCTGTTAGCCTGTAAAACACATAAGAAATGTGAATCTGGTGCCCAAACACACCTCCAGACTTCGCAGAGATGCCAAGAACCCTGTGTTGAACATGGGTCTCATTTTAACAGACTTCCAGATTGTTAGAAAAAGGAGTGGGAATCTGTGCTAGAACCAGATGATGGTTGAGATGGTTTTGTAAACTCTTCAACACTTCACAAATGCTTTATTCTTAAATGTAAATTAAAACATCTTGGATTATACCTGGGAGTTCTGTGGTGGAACAAAAGCTCCACATTGGAAGGGCAGAGAAGAAACCACAGGGAAATACAGTCATGTCTTTGGAGGAGAGACTGTGCAGACTCCAGGTGACACAAGGTCATTTGTATGATGTTCAAGTCTGTTAATGAGCAACGTGTTCTTCAGGGAGGCAATTCACAATGAAAAGAGAGAAAACAATGAACCAAATCCAGTGTGGTTCCCCTTCCAGGGAAGGGGAAACATGACTGTGGAGGGTTCCACAAGAACCTGGACACTGATCATGCCCCGGATCTGACACTGATGGGTAGGGGTGTAGCTCAGTTGGTAGAGTGCTTGAATCCCATGAACAAAGTCCTGGGTTTAATCCCTAGTACCTTGTAAACTAGGCATGGTAATGCATGCCTGTAATCCCAGAACTTGGAAGGTAGAGGAGGCAGGAGGGCCATAAATTCATGGTTATCAGCTTATATAGCAAGTTTAGGGCCAGCCTGGGCTATATGAGATGCCATCTCAAATAAACAGGCTGTAGACATGTGCTGAATTCAAATTTGGACTTGCCAGTCACCAGGGCCCTATAACTTCAACTGTCTGAACTTTAATTTTCCAGTTTATAGGATGGTCACTAAGAGGACTTGCTCAAAGCAATGCCTAACACCTAAGAGCAATGAGCCCCAAGCATCATTATGTGTATGTTCCATACACCCTGTATGGCAGTGATGATGCAATCACACAGACCTGTGATCCTTCACTAACCCCATGTTAGTCTTGCCAGGCACAGCTGTTCATAAGACAGTGAGTGAGCGAGTCTAAGCACCACTGATCAGCTCCCAGGGGCACAAAGTTGCCACGTTGTTATAAAGACCTTCTTTTATTGATGTCAAGGACAGATGGTTCGAGCTGCTTCTTATAAGGCAGAAGAGAGTTTTACTTGCCTGCTTCAGATCCCTCTGGGTGTGGACAGAACGCCGTCTCCAAGCTGGGTGCTCCCTTTGCTACTGACTCGGGGTCTGCCCAGATGGCGGTCCCACCCCAGCACTGTGAATCGAAGGGATTGTTGTGTTCATGGGAGGAGCTGGCTGTGGAGATCAATAACTGATTTGCCTCAATTAAACTAGAGACTTCTGTCTCCAGCAGCAGATAAGCAAGTGGAGAGCTAACAAGGAGGAAGGGAGGGGCCGCTCTGACAAACTGGTTGTGAAGGGCAGGCCAGGCTGATTGAGTGCCTGTCATTGTTTTATGGTGGCAATAACATTGGCAGGCATCTGAGGGACCTAGGAGAGAAGGAGCCAGCTGTAGGCACAAGGCAGGCACACCAGCAGGGTTTCCTTCAGTCTCCTGGAGCCATCAGGGAAGGCTCAGGGTCCCCAGGCCCCGTGAGAAACAGTGATTTGATAACCAGTTCACCTTTCTGGATTACAATAACCAGGGACTGCTGGAGTTGAAGTTCAGACATGGGTACAGAAAGTCAAGAGGACACCTGCTAAGATGGGGATGGACTTGTGGAAGATGGCTGCCCCAGGGGCAGTAGTGGGTTAGCCTTCAAAAAGAAGTGCCTTGGAGAGCATGCTAGTCAGAGAACCGGGTCTGCAGAAGGCCTGCTGTTTGCCAAGGTGCTTTGCAAGAGTTTGCTAATTGCTGTAACCCACAAGTAAGCACTTTCTTTATCTGGTTATAGATGATGCAGCTGGGTTCTACAGAAGTTAAAGGCCTTGTCCCAGCCCACAGCTCCTCAGTAGCAGAGCCAGTCTGTTCTTGGAGTTTCTAGGTAGCGTGTCCTGTCTGCTAAAGATGTCCTCATCCATCAAATACTGTGGGATGGTCTCTCCTGGTCATCTTGCTGTGTCATCGGTCAGCTAGTGCAGGCATGAATACATGTACCGCATACATGCATTTACATACTGCATAAATATCCATGTACATCCGTGTGTGTGCACATACCACACACAATGCACATGTAACATAATGCATAGATCACACATGTGGAGCAACACACAAGGCACACATCACATGAAGCATGGACCATACATATTGCACCAATTACATCTGTACAATCCACACACAACATACATATGACATACAGGTCACACATAACATCCATACACAGGTCACACATGTGCACATCCCCACATAGTGTGCAAAAACCACACACACAAACACACACACACACACACACACACACATATACATATCACATGTGCACATAGTATGTGTACACACATGCATATGCCATATATTTGCATAGAATCACATACAAACAAACACCACACACATCACCTGGCAAAGATCACACATATACATATTGTTCTCCCCAACCACCCACAACTGGTATGACTGGAATAGCCATTGCCCTGATTTCCCTCTCTTGCTCACCTGAAGTGTGGATGGATTGAAGGAACTTCAAGGGCTAATCTCTCTCTGCCTAGGCAGATGGGTCTGGTCTGCTGCCTGGACCCCATGACTTCCAAGACATGGCTCTAAGGCAAGAGATCTCTGTTTCAGTAACTATGACATTTGGGGCCAGTTCATTCTGTCTTACAGGACACTGTCCTGTGTACCATATGATACTTACCAGTGTCCTCTCCTCTGTCCCTAAATACCAGTACTATCATACAGTGACAACTAAAATTGTCTCCAGACATTGCCTGCTTTCTCCTGGTAGAGTGCAGCTATGCAAAGTTGCCCAGGTTTGGACCTTTCATACTGATTACTTTAAAATTCTGGACTGTGGAACTTGGAGAGTGCTCGCCCAGCACGTATGAAACTCTGGGTTCATTTCTAGCACCATATAAAACTGGGTATGTTGGTGAACACTTGTAAGCCTAGTATTCAGAAGGTGAAGGCAAGGTGATCCAAACTTGAAGGCCATCCTTGGCTGCATATCGAGTTCAAGACCTGCCTGCTGGCTGCATGAGATTCTGTCTCTGTCTCTGTCTCTGTCTCTGTCTATATCTATATCTATATCTATATCTATATCTATATCTATATCTATATCTATATCTATCTATCTATATATATATATATATGATAGGTAGCTAGATAGATAGTAGGTAGATTAGCTATAGATAGCCTGGCTTCATGCCAGTGGCCCCTCCCTCATCAGTCCCCTGCTTATAACCCATCCATACTGTTTTCTGTTTTATGGGAGCCAACGCAGCTGTGGGCAAGATCGTGTTTTGTGAGTGAGGAGGAAGGCAAGATGTGGGGCCCTCCACCATTGCTTCTACAATCAGTACTTGAGGCTTTCAAGAAGCAAGCCACACTTCCGAAAGTTGGGGCACAACAGCTGGAAAAACAGGCCTTTCTCTCCATCGCCTTCAAAGTCCCAGTTGTCTGCCTGGTCTCCCACATGGCCATCGGAGACTCTAGTCCACTCTGCGGGCAGCGACAAACACAAACAGCCTTCTGTGCTTTCTCCAATGGGAGTTTTCTTTCCTCTCTTCATCCTCTCCTTTAGAAATGCTTGGGGTTTTTATTTTTCCCATTAATTAATTCACTTGCTGCAATGCCCAGCCCCTCCTGTGCAGTGCCCTCCCCTTCCCCTGCTACACCTGACTTATTTATTTATTTATGACCGGAGTATTTGAGCTGGGGGTTTAGTTCGGTCTATTAAGCTTGCTCCTTTTCCTGCCTGGGAACCCGGGTAATGAGTAACCATAGCGTGCTACCGGCAGCTGTCTCGGACAACCCAAGAGACTCCACGGAGCCGCATAAGGGAGCGTTTGTTCTGCCCCAGCTCAATAGTTCCTTGTGCGGGAGGCAGTGATGGGAGGGAGGGAGGCAGGGAGGTAGAAAAGAGAGACACTAAATCACTGCATTCTGACAATTCCTCTCTTCTCTCCCACCCCTTCCCTCCCCCACCTGCCCTGGTGATCATTACTCGGGACTTTCCAGCTCCTCTTTCGGAGCCTGTGGACCTGACTAGAAGTTTGTGCATATCCCGAGGAAAGTTCTTTGGCCAATTTAGGTTCCATGAAGCCTGAGGGCTGGTTTTTCACACAGGGGGTGGATTTGGTGGCCTGGATCTCTTGCTGTGCCAAGGAACACAATGCCCATTGTCTCCAAGGTCATTTTGTGATCTAATAAATCTCCAGGCACTGGCCCCAAACCTTGTATGCCTGGATATGCCGTAAAGCTGTTTGAAAAGTGTTTCCATGAAGTCGTTCAAGTGTATTATGGGATTAGTTATATACCCCACAATCAACACAGGACTCCTTAGGACCTTGTTTGATCTGTGGCATTCTGTAGACAGGGAAGTCAGAGACAACATTGTACATATGGCCTCTAGAATACCACCCCCCCCAAACTGCAGTCACACCGCCACACTCCATGCTTGAGGATAGGACACCTCTACTGAGCCAGCTGATTGGCCAGGTACTAGGGATGTACTGGGAATGGCTATCCAAACACGAAGGGTGTGGCCATGCTCTCAGCTTGCAATGTGGTAAGCAAAACATATCAGAACCAAATTGCAGTTATGTAAGGTAAGCCAGGCTAACCCATGTGGGTAAGGCACACGCTAAATAGTTGGGGACAGGAGAGCAGAAAAGATTCGAATCTAAAAAAATCCCCAAGGAAGATTCCAGAAGGCAGCCCCTCCTCCAGGGAGGGGGTGTTTTGCAAGGATTCTGAGGCATTGGGACACATTGAGAGAAAAAGAGACAGATGAATGGGGATAGTAAGAGTGTAGGCAACAGTTCATAGTTCTTAGTAAGCTGTGGGCCATTCCTTGGGATCTGAGGTATAAAGTACCTGCAAATGTGAGGAAGAGATGACATTGTGGAACCCACCTCAAAGCAGATGCCAGCGGTCTGAACAAAAGAACATGACAAAGGACGGGATGGACAAGGTAAAAATGACACCAAGGCCAGCAGGTGGGAGGGTTCAGTGAGACAGTGTGCAATGGTATGTTGCAGAGAGCAGAGGGAAAGTGGCCCGGTGGCTCTAAGTCTGGATGACTAGAACACAGATCTAGAGAAATGTAAGTATTAGAAGATCCTGGTGTGTGGAGCTGGGGAGATGACTCCGGAGATAGCTCAATCAGTAAAGTGTTTGAGTACAACACCAAGTTCATGCACCAGGGCCTCTGTAGAAAAGCCAGGTACAGTAGAATGCATTTGTAAGCCCAGCACTGGGGAGGCAGAGGAAGATGGATCCCCAGAACTCATTGGCCAGCCTACCAAATCTTAGTAAGTTCCAGGCAAGGGAGAGACTCTGTCTCAAAAGCGGGGTAGATGGTGTCCAAAGATCAACATCCAAGGTCAATTGTTGGCCTCACACACTCACATATGCTTATATACTTGCGCTGCACACATCTGAACACAAACATACACACACACACACACACACACACACACACACACACACACACACCAGTAAACAAACAAATAAAACAAGAGATCCAGAGGATGATCAGAGCTAAGCACTGAGATGCAGAGATTGGCTAAAACGTTGACTTTGACAGACAAGAGAGAGGCAAATATCCCAAGATATTAGTTGAAAATGAAAGTTGGGAGTCAACGGGAGGTCAGAGCTGCTGTCTCTTAGAGCAGAGCCTTCAAATACTCCCACAAAACCAGAAGCTCCCTTGCCGTGGAGCTGGATCTTCTCTCTGTAGAAGGGCAATAATGAGGCTGTATGATTGATAATGGAACCAACATGAGACGACATAGGTTCAAGATCCAACTTTGCTGCCATTGTATGACTCAGTCATTGCATGACTGGGCACCCACTCAACATCCATGACCTATTTGCATACCTACAGAGAAAGGCATCAACAGTGCCTACCACCTCAAACTATTGCCATGAAGCTTGCATGCAACAGTGTTTGGTAAAGAATACTGTAAATCCCTTTTTAGTCTAAGTTCAGGAGGGCAAAATCTATGGTGCATGGATCTCTACACTACTGTGGGTTTCTATGAGTTTATTAAAGTCCACCGGTGTTTGAAACATCTTGTAAATTAAGGATGGATAAGAAAATATCCTATCTACGTTCAACATAGGAGAAATGTTCTAGTAAGTTTGTGTGGCTTTTCCAAGATCACCTAGCAGAGACAGTTCCATTATAGCCCAGGGCCTCCATGTTTTAGCCTAATGCAGTCAACCTAACTGCTGGCTAGTCAAAGATGCTTCTCTGTGTGTGGCACAAAGCTTAATGGAGCGTGGGTTAGATAGTGAGATCATGAGTTAGTCTACATGTCAAGAAGTCCCAAGTGAGATGAACTGCAGAACTAAGTTCTGCTGATCCACCTGGGAGTTGGGTACCTTTATTTCGTTTTGATCTTCATCCTAAGGCTCATCTTCCAAACCAATGACAGCTGAGGTTACCTCTTTCCTTGCTCACAAAGGAGAGAAAAATCGCTTAGGCAAGCAGAACATATGTTCTTCATGCATTTTATATGCAGTAATTATACACTGTGGTGTGAAGAGTCACCCAAACCTTAGTGGATCAAAGCCACAAACACCACATGTCACAAATACACAGATCAGGAATTTGGGCAAAATTCAGCTAAGTCTTCTATCTCATATGACATCCATGGGAGCTACATACTAATACTCTGCAAATGAGTAGGTGGGCTCCATGATCCAAGAAGACTTCAGTCATGTCTTAGATAGACCTTTGGAGACCTTGGTGGTGGATGGACAAGAATCTCTGGCCAAAAATGCCAGAACTGTGTGTCCATGATCTGCAGACTTTTTCATGGTGGCTCAAGGATGCTAAACAGGTGCACCAAGATGCTGAACAACTTATGACTTAGCTTCAGAAGTTCAGAGGTCATTTCTAGTCTATCCTGCTTAGTCATAAACCATTAAAACCAATCAAACTTCATAGAGAGAAGAGGTAGACGCTACTTCTCTGTGAGAGGAGGAGTCATGGGTTGGTGGCCATCTTTGCACTGCCCTAGAATGTAATAACATTCTTCTTTAATCTTATTGAATGTGATGGCCAATATTGTCAACCTAAGAACAGCTGGGATCACCATAGAAACAAGGCTCTGGTCACATGTGAAATTACATAAACTAGGCTAAATGAGGTTGGGATACTCATCCTATGTGTGTGGCATCATGCTATGGTTTGGGGTCCTAGGTTAAATAAGAAGGAGAAAGTGAAATACATCCTGCATTCATCACGCTCTGCTTTTTGACCACAGAGGCAACGTGGCTGCACACTCCTTCTGCTTCCTCTCCATGATGGACTGTACCCCAGAACTATGACCAAAAATAGGCCCTCACTTCCTTAAGAGGGCCTTTTTTTGGTCATAGTTCTTAAGCAATGACCATAGTTCTTAAGCAACTTCCTTAAGTTGCTTTTGCTGACTATTTGACCACAGAAAATATAAGTAATGAATACACTGAGCCATTGTGTGCCATGTTCCACAACCCCTTGTAGTGATATCCACCTCCACACCAGTAGCACTGACCCCACCCCTGTGGGTGTGCTCACAGGTGTGGACGTGACCGGTGATGATAAGGATTAGCTTTGGGGCTCAGAGGTCTCTTGGTTCCAGTTGGGCCACAGCCTGTGTGGATCTGTTCTTGTCTTTACAGGAAAACAGAAAACACCCATCTTCAAGAAGCCAAAAGACACCTAATTTGTAGATGCCTATAGAAGAGAGGATAGCTATCCAGAAAGGACCATCAAACAAAGAAGAATCTGATGTACTGGTGGTAAAATCCTTATACTAAACTCATATCTCCTTATTTCCCAGTACAGTCGTAGTCCCAATTCACATAAAAATCAAAGTAGGCTTTGGAGTTAGATTTGCCGTCCCTCTCCAAATTCAAACATGTAGTTAAAATAAAATTCACAGTTTCTGTCTCATTTCAAAAGGCCATTGATTAAGACAGAAGAAAACAAAATCTAGGACTACTATTGTCTTAACTCTGCTTTCTCTCAAAAATCCTATTCCCGCATACTTATTTTCATCCTTATTGTTACCTTTCCCTGTATGCTTATCTATTAAAGTTAAACTTTCTGTGCTGATATTAATGTTTAAGTCCTCCACCTCGAACAAAAAATTTCCTAACAGCAATCTTTGAATTCTCCAGAAAGAAGATGGGGCCCCACATCATCGATTCCAGTTGATTCGAATTGATGTCTTTGAACTAGCAAATACCACCCTAAAACCGGTTTGGGACTATACTGCTCTAGACAGTTCCGTACTAGCTAGCTGAAGCAGTGCACCTTCTTCTTATATCCTGGCCAGTGCTTCAGATAAGAACCTCAGTCAAGCATCTCTTGCCACGAGGAGACTAGCAACAAATGTTACTACTAGTCCTCTCAAGACTTGCCGTTGCTTTAATATTCTTCCTACAGGATCCCATGGAGTCATCATCATCCCATTTCAGCAGGAAGTAATAAGAAAACAACGCCCTCTTTCCCTACTGTTGGCATTAAGGGACAATATTCACTTGCATAGGGTTGGTTTTTAGTTGTATAGGGTTAGTTATTGGAGGTGATGCTCAGATCTGGATATCTCTTTTAGATAAGTTTGAGGGTATGGATGGGGAAGGTTTGGTTAGGATGGGGTATAGGTAGATTAACAAATTTTCTAGTCGACTATCTTTAGCAACTGTTAGCTATAGACAAAGTAAATTGTTAGATTTTTGTAAGTTGACTGTTTAGGGTCTTCTTTATGTTTACGATGTTCTGCACACAAATGTAAAACTATCTTGATGTATATACATTTGGTATATTGATACAACTTAGGATATTTTATCATTTTGCACTTTATAATTCTACCTCTAGTTAAGACATTTCAGCTCTATCTCTGTTATTGAGAAATTATATATATTATATATATTATATACATTATATAATTATTTATAGCAAGTCTTTGCCCTTGCTAAATTATTTTGGGAAGCTTCAGCCATTGTACAACTATGTTCCTGAGAATTACAGATTCTAGTTACCCATGTTTCTTATACCTATGAGATTAGTCAGACACAGATATCAGGTCTTCAAACACTTCTTAGAACTGCAGAATATGGCATTTAATGTTTTAATATTAGTACTCCATTGACATGAGACACTATTGCTCCTGACAGCACCAAGCTATTCCTGAGAGTTGTTGAGCACTGATGTTATTCCTTCTCGAGTCCATTCTCTCTTCAGCTAATGACCTCTTGGGCAAAGAACTGCCCCCACGTCGACCGCTGACTTTGGATATGCTGTCCTACTATGCTTACAGGAGATAAAGAAGACTGCTGAACCTTGCCAAGTCAGGGTAAGAGAGCCTTTCAACCTTCCTGCTTCTGTGTTGATCAGTCAGTTACTCTAGGTCTCAGCCAAAGCTGGTTTCCCCTATGCTGCTGTGAGACTTTGGGTGACTGACCAGGTAGCCTGTTGTTTGTGTCTTAGCTTGCACCATTTGGAAGTTGCTCACTTGCACTTCCTGCCTACCATAGTATTGCTGTCCTCCTTCTCAGGTCTTTGATGGGGTTGAAGATTAGACTGTCACAATTATTGTTCTCTCTTCCTAGATAAGAAATATTAGGTACAAGACTTAGACTTTCCAGTTTAGGACAACTTTGTAGTAATCTCTGTTAAACCTTTACCCTAGGACTGGATATGTAGTTCATGCTAGTTGCTTCACTGGCAGTAGGTCTTAAATTGTGTATGTTTTACCTCTCCTTCTCTTAGAGCACACTTGATATTTGCTATCATTGTATATAGTTTTGTATCAAGACTAAATCTTCTTTGGACTAAAATGGGAATTGTAGCGATGTCCACCTCCACACCTGTAGCACTGATCAAGCCCCTGTGGGCATGGTCACAGGTGCAGACATGACCAGTGATGAGGGTTAGCTTTGGGGCTGGGAGTTCTCTTGGTTCAGGTCCAGTCACAGAGAGCAGCCTGTGTGGATCCTTGGAGTGGGAACTTGTGGTGGTCATTTGTTTCTTGTGAAAGTGCCTTCTTCCCAAATAAAATTATATTAACCTACATTGAGCCTAGTCCAGTGAATCTTGGTCCATGTGTCTACAACCCCTTTTCCCAAAGTAGTAGCAGCTGCCAGGGGAACCCCAAGGCTTATTGGCAGAGGTGAGTTAGGATCCCCTCTATAGCTGGCATAAAGACTGGACAAAATAAGAACTCCATTGAGAAGGAAGAAGGGAGGATGGAATATTGGACAAACAACCAGGTGCCCCCAGAAAGAATAGACTATATCCTTCATCAGAAACTCCACCCCCACACACATTCATGTCTAGAATAACCCAACTGGTATATGAGCTAACTAAAGGGCACAACTAAAGGAGTGTAGAGACTACAAGAAACAAATTCATGTCTGGGTACATGTTTACATAAGACAGAAAACCTAAGAAAAGAAAGATAGGTATCTCATATTGGACCCACCCCTTGACTTGCTAATGTTTTCCCAGCCTGAAGGATGCACTCCTAATAGGCTTTGGAGATACCACACTGACATCTGTAGAGTTAAGGAATAGATGTTGGGGTTAAAAATCTCTTTACTGCCATGTGCTTGGGGCTCAGTTCTCATCAATCATTAGTTAGCCTCTGATCTCTCAGTCTTTTTTAGATTTCCTCTTGCTTTGGCAGTTGTGCCTGCTTTCCTTCCTTCCTTCCTTCCTTCCTTCCTTCCTTCCTTCCTTCCTTCCTTGCCTCTTTCCTCTTATTCATATATTAGCTAACATTCACTAAGCAATGCTTTACTATAGACAACATGGGACTTGTGTTGTGTACATTCTCTTAATCTAAGTGCTCATACAGTAATAATGTAAGATCAGTTCTATCCTGTGCCCATTTTAATAGGTAGAGAAATTGAGACCAACAGCTGTACAATATAGCTCGGGGCTGGGAGATTGTTCAGTTCGTAAAGTGCCTGCTGCATAATCCTGAGGACTTGGGTTTGGACCCCCCAGAGCCCACATAAAAGCAGGTCTGGTGGTGCAAGCCAGTAACCCCAGCAGTGGAGGAATGGAGACAGGCAGATGGCAGAGGATTACTGACCACCATTCGAGCCAAAATGGTGAACTCCAGGCTTAGTGAAGAAAGATTCAAAAACTAAAGTGCACAGAGGAAGTTATTTCTGGCCTTCACATGCTCATAACCAGGCCAATGTACACCCCCAACACACAGACATACACACACAGACACACATGCACACGTGCACAAGTGTGCACATATCAACAGACGTGGGATGCACCTCAGATGAGGTGGGCTCACACTTTTGTCACTTGGTTACATAGTACTCCATCCCTGTTGTGGGTACAAAAGTATCATATTCCTTATATAAAATGCCATGGTATTTACATCCAATCCTTGCACGTTCTCTGGTGATCTTTAGGTCTTTTGACGATGTCTAATGGCTAATGCAATGGTAACACTGTATAAATCACTGTTACAGCTGTTGAATTTAAGCATGCAGAACTCATGGGGATAGAGGGTCTGATTGATATATTTTTTACACTTATTTATACACATACTGACATGTGGTGTCATAAATTTCAGCAAAATACTGCTTTTTAAAGTAACAACAAAATAAGTAGTGCTATGCTTCACTTACTCAGTTATTTCAACAAATACGTAGTTAGTGTCTAGCTTGAGCCAAGCATAGACGGGTCAAGAGTAATCTTCTCACACTGGCAAAATAGTAATAACAACAACATTGGTGGTAATAATAAAACCTACAACAAATTAGTAAACAATATTGTCTACTAGGACTATAGACAAAGAAAGGGGGAGCCAGGTAGAGAGACTTCCCAGCTTGCAAATGAAGGCCCCTCTTTAAAAATGGGGACCTAGGCCTGGAGTTATGAGGACCCAGCACCCACATAAACAAACCAAGTGTCCCATGCATGCCTGTAACTTTAGTTCACAGGGAACAGAGACAGTAGGACCTCAGGGGCATGATAGCATTCAGCTTGTCAGCGAAAACACAAGCCCAGATTCAAGCTTCAGGCTCAGGCAGAGGAATAGGCACATTATGATCGAAAAGGATAGTGGATAGTTTCTTCAGGCCTCTACAGGTGTTCACCTCTATGCATACACACTTGCATACATGTACTCATACATGTATGCATACAAGTAAATAAGTCTTTAACATTATCAAAACTAAAATCAATTTAAAATGGAGACCCTTTTGCAATACCTAAGGATGTGGCTTCTTCCTTTCCCCTTTTTGTATGCCCTGCTGCTATACAAATTCAGCATGCTCTTCCCTTAGGTCAGAGGTGTGAAATACATATCATTTAATGATTACATGACCCATTATTTCTGACTTTGAGTTTGTGGCCATTAAAAGAAATATAAACCATTTAGGGACACACAGAGAGATGCTTTCATGCCTCATTTACTCTGGATTGCCTGGGTTGGACCAAGTCATAAGTCTTAAGCAGGAAAGGGCATTGCCCCACCCTTTCATTTTATAGGTGAGTTTTGAATGACTGGCTACAAGCCATACCGTGAGCTAGAAATGTAATCGGTGACTAACTTGAAATCTGGGGCCTGCCAGGAAGTATGCTTTAACACCGAATTAGATGGCTGAGGCAGCAGGGCAGATGGTCACTTCTTGGTTCCCTGGCTTGTGATAGAAATCTCTAGATCATTTGCCATTAACCCATTTAGAATGTGTTGTTGATATTGGCACTATACTATCCCTTTGGGGCTTCAGGTAGCTGTGAACTAACTCTGTTCCAGTTGCCACTGTAAGATACCTTGACAAAAAGCAGCTGAAAGGAGAAAGGAATTTAGTTCAGTTATAAATCCAAATTACAGTCTATCGTTGTGGGGCAGTCAAGGCAGGAACTTCAAGCAGTTGGTCACATCACACCCATAGTCGAAAGCAAGAAATGCATGCATGCTCGCTTGATCGCTCGCTTGTGTTTATTCAGCTTGGTTTCTCCACTCTTACACAGATCTGCCTAGGGAATGGTGCCACCCATTGTGGGCACCATAAGTTTTCCCACCTAAATTAACTTTAATAATTCACCACATATGGGACTGTGGATCAGCCCAATGCTAACAATCCCTCATTGAAACACTCTCCTCTGGTCCTTCTATGCTGTGCTGTGTTGACAAAAGTAAATATCAGGTAACTTTTCCTCAAGGAACTTTCATTCTCAAGTTCAGGGGAGAGTCTTCAGAATATAGATGTAGCCATCGCTTAGGTACATAGATTCTCCTGGTTGCACAAGAGCAGCTCCTTCACCTCTTTTAATCATTGTCTCTCGTCGTGCTGTGTCACTGTAACTTACAAATGTGTTCTGTTGAGTACCCCCTCCCCCATATCTTAAGTTGCAGCTATTCTAAGATAGTATGAGCATTCTATAAGGCTCACATCTTCAAGATGTATGGGTTTTTTGATTGTTTAAATATTGACAAAAGTTGTGCATTGATCAACATTACCTAATTCTAAAATATTTCCACCATGTCCCAATTCATATCCAAGAGGAGTCACATCTCAATGCCCCATCTTCCAGGCTGCAGCACCTCTAAATCTACTTCCTGACTCTATGGGTTAATCTGAATGTTTCATACAAATGGAATCATATCATTGGTAGCCTTTGTATTTGACTTACTTATTTAGCACAGTGTTTGCAAAATTCATTCAATATTGCATTCTTTTCTAGGGGTCTATAATCGTCCATGGTATATCTATATAGTGCCATATTTTATTCACCCACTCATCTGTTAGTGGATGTGTGGGTTGTTTCTGTCTTTTGATTATGATGGCCAATGCTGCGATGAACATTTGTGTTCAATATTTTGCACGCAGGTGAATATGTGTTTTTAGTTTATCTGAGTATGATTTGGCAACTCTGTGTCTGCCCATGTGAGGATTGCTCCCTGTTTTCCAAGGGTGTGCACCGCTTTCTGTTCCCACCCAGAAGTTCATGAGGGTTCCAACTTCTCCTCACTTTCACTAACACTAGGCTTTTTTTTGTGTGTGTTATCTTCAAATAGCTTCCCAATCCGCTGGCTTTACTTAATTTCCTTGTTGCTTTGGTGAAGCCCTCAGTATAATGGTGAGTAAAGTTGTTGAGAGTGTGTACCCTTGCTTTATTACTGATCAGAAGCCATCCACCTTTCACTTACTCAGTGCAATGCTCAGTGAGGACTTTTCTTTTATTGGACATTCCACATGTCAGATCAATAAAATCTTTTTTATTCCTAGCTGGTTATGATGAATGGTCAGCTACTTTTCCTGTATTGATCAATACAGAGATGATCCTGAAGTTGTATCCTCTATTTGATAGTCTGTCACATTGGTTTCATATGTTAAGCCATTTTTGTATGCCTGGGATGAATCTCATTGGTCTCTGGTGTCTGATCTTTTTATATATTGATGAATTTGTTTTGCCGGTACTTTTGTTGAGGGTTTTAGCATCTATATCAGAGGATTGTTGGTCTGCACTTTTCCTTTCTCCCAAAACCCTTGTCTTGTTTTCTATCTGGGTAATATTAGCCTCATAAAATGAGTGATGAAGTGTTCTTTTATTTTTCGGAAGGGCTTAAGAAAGATTAGTGTTAATCCTTATTTAAATGTTTGACAGCATTCATCCATAAAGCCAGCTGGTCCTGGCTTTCCTTTGCAATTTTTTTTCCTATGTAAAACTCTTTACTTGAAAGTCTATTTAGAAATCCTGTTCCTTCTTGACCCAGGCATTTTTGAAAGTAGGTAAATTAAAGACCAGTTTGTCATATGATTTAAGAGTTGCCCTTTGCATCTGAAATAGCTGCTGTCGACGATGTAAAACTGCCAGGGTGGTTTCAAATGATGAAACTTATGAAATGAGATGCCTTCAGTTCCTCAGAGGCTGGCTCTGCTGGTCCTCATCTTTGTGCTTCCATGACACCAACTCCGTTTCTCCAGCTGCAGCACAGACTTACCTACCATCCTGTATTACTTTTCTATACTGTTGCTGTGACGACAACAATTTGAGGAGGGTTTCCTAGTTAGTTTTTTTGTCAACTTGACACAAGCTAGTGTCATTTGAGAAGCTGGAACCCCAACTGAGAAAATGCCCCCACTAGACCGGCTTGTGGGTAATTTTCTTGATTAATGATGGGCATGGGAGGGCCCAGCTTATTTTGGGTGGGGCCCTCCCCTGGGAAGGTGGGCTGAGTTGTATAAGAAGGCAGGTTGAGCAAGTCATGGTGAGCAAGCTAGTAAGCAGTGATCTTCCATGGTCTCTGCTTTAGTTCCTGCCTTGGCTTTCCTCAGTGATCTGTGACCAAGGATATGTAAGCCAAATAAACCCTTTCTTCTCCAAATTGCTTTTGATCATGGTGTTTCATAGCAGTAGAAGCCCTAGCTAAGACAGAGTTTATTTTGTCTCCCAGTTCAGTTCAGGATACCATTGATGATGGTGGCCAGAACATGAGGTAGACCACAGTCAAGAAGTAGCGAGATGAATGTCTATGTCCCCTTCTTTCTCCTTTAAGAAGTTTACACCTGTCTTTATCTATTTGTCACACCAATAATATGAACTAAGAGACAGATATTGAGGTTCAAGCTGAAGATCAAAGAAGCAAAGCAGCCAAGCCACCAGAGAGCTCTTACCTCTACCAAGGCTGGAAGGGGAATCCTGTTCTCAACATGGCTGGAGACTAATTGCACAGCGATTGAATATTGAATGCTCTGCTCCTATCTTATATACTTCTCTAGTGCTGGGATTAAAGGCAGGAGCTCTTTTTCTCTTTTTAGACTGATTTACTCTTTTGTAGTCCTAGGTGGCCTTGACCTCACAGAGATCCATCCACCTGTGTCTCCTGAATCCTGGGATTAAAGGTGTATATCACCACTGCCCAGATTCTATGGCTGTGGCTAGCTTTGCATTCTGGTCTTCAGTGGCTTTATTAGATCATAAACAATATATCACCATATTTGTTTGTTTATTTACTTATGGGGGGTGTGGGGAACACATGGAGATTAGAGGATAGCTTTCAAGAGTTGGCTCTCTCTTTCTACCCTCTAGGGTCCATGGATGGACTCAGGTCACCAGGCTCAGCAGTACATACCCTCTTGCTGGTCCATGGTTGTCTCCTTCTATTTGATCTGGAATTCCTGTTCCAGAGGTGGTTGAACTGCATTCAGGGTGGCTCTTTCCACCCCAGTTAATCTTCTCTGAAATCACTCTCATCAATGTACTCAGAGGTGTGTCTCCTAGGTTGACTGTGAACAGCATCAAGTTGACTATTAACTCAACCATTTTAGACCTCAGGTATGAAAGGATCCAGGATAGTCCATCCTGTGCTTGGTACAGTACCTACTTACATAGGTGTTTACCCATGTGCTCTGTCGGCATCCCCGACAAGCACCCACTAGATGCTGGGCCACCTCCAAGATGGGAGCTACCAAAGTAGAGTACAGCTAGAGACTGTAAAAGTTCCATGGTACTGGGGCTGGGGGTGGGGAGGGGAGAAACCAAAATAGACAGCTACTGTTGAAGGGCTGAAGGAGAACTCTGCCAAACTACGATACCTGAGGGATGGACTCTACCATCAGACAGGCGGAACTCCAGAGTTAGATTGCTAGTTATCAGGGCAAGATTACAGGATCTGACTGGTGTGGGACCAAGGGGGTCAACCCACAGGCAGAAGCAACTGCCCCATGAGTGTGTTTGGGGACCACAAATACTCATTTTCGTCTCCTTTTCTCTCCCCCTCTCTCCTTGCACACCATCTTTGTGTACCTCCTGTAGACTCTGTCTTCCTCAGTTTTGTGGGGCTTGAAGGGGGTGGACAGGCTATACCCTCCAGCTTGTAGCTTGTCATAGTCTTACACAGATTACACGAGGCCATTTTCATTAAGTGTGTACCTCTTTGAGTACACTTTCACTACCCTTCCTTTTCTCTTTCCCCTTCCCCTCCCCCCACCCCGCCCCCACGAGTCTCCCTTGCCCTCTAGGCGGAGCAGCTTCTACTTTCATGTCATCTCCACATACCTGATTTTATGTGTCTACAATGTCCAAGACACACAAATGAGACAAAACATGTGGTAGTGTCTTGCTGTGAAAAATACTCTCTCCAGCTGTAGCCATTTTCCTGCAAATGACAGGACTCCATTCTTCATGGCTGTAAAAGAATGTCATAGTGTAGATGAAACCTCGTTCTCCTGAGTCATTCCTCCGTTGCCCGACACCTGGGTTCTTCCTGTAGCTCGGCTGTTTTGAATGATGCTGCAGTCAACGTGGGCGTGCGAGCATCTCTTCCACATGTTTACATTCAGTATTTCTTGGCAAGAGCTCAGACTTAAGCTCCATGGCAGTCCTTCAATACCACGACTTACGTGGTATTTACCTTCTCCTCTGTTGAGATGAGATTAGCCTGAAGAATGGCTTGTCTTTGAATATAGCTCCCTGCCTGGCATGTTTATCGCTGGACTCTTGTCTTCCCAAGGGCAACAACTGAATCCAAACTGAGACAATCAAGACTTCTATTTAAACCTGCTGTTGGGTGACCTATATCCTCTATGGTTACTCAAGGGCTCTAGCGGTTATTACGGGTGACCTATATCTACCGTGGCTACTCAAGAATGCTAGCTGTTATTACTGCAACAGGTGCCCTCACTTCTGTGCCAGCTGAAACCATTGGATGCATCATATCCTTAGCTTCCAGGGAAAGAAAACAAGTGTGTGCCAGGCCCTGGCATGTCCTGAGCCCCTAGATAGTCTGTTTCCCTCCTGAAAGTTTCATGTCCAGGGTACTGCCAGCCATCTGTGGGGGCTCAGACAGTGGTCTGTGAGCAGAGGGAATCAGTCCCTGATACCGCTTCCTCATCTTCAGATTGGAGACCTCACCCATCATGTGACCCATCATGTGACAGACTATCTATCACGAAGATCTGTTGGTGTGCAGCCGTCAGGCATCAGGATGTTAGATGTTGATGAATTTGGAGAGGGCTATCGTCAGCACTGGGCATGGAGCCCAGGGCTGGGCAGGAAGTACCTCAACACCCTGGGGCTCATTGTTCCTATAGGGCATCTACAGAGCAGCTGACTTCTACCAAAAGGCCAGGGGCTGATTCCTCACCCCGGGGGAGACCTGCAGTGTGGCCATTCAAACCGACTCCAGCTTTCTGGGTTAGCTATGTTAGCTCAGGACCATCAGGTTGAACTAAATGCTACCGTTTCCTACCTCTAGAGAAGCAGGGTGGCAAAGTGACCCTACCATCAGTTGATCTGCCCTAGCACTTTCAGGTTGCTGCTGCCTCCCTCTCTGACCTTGAATGAGTCATTTGTCCCTGTTTTGTACATGAATTCCCCAAGAACGCACCTTCTGTTTCTAGGCTGAAGGTCCTATTTATATCGCTTCTCCCTGCTCTGGGCTTGCATTGAGCGAAAGAATGAGTGAGTGAATAAGCGAATGAATGAAGACTGTGGTTTCTTTTCTGTTGTACCAGGAAGAGACCAATGGCCTCTTTGCAGATGTGTGCCTGAGGCTAACCCCTCATTTCCCCACAGGGAAGCCAGATTCTGCTGTGGCTTGACCCAGGTCTCACATCTGGACTGCTCCTTCTTCCTCCCCGGACTTTCTTTTACAGAGACTCATCTCTCCAGCCCTGTTGTGGTTTGACCACTGGGGAAGCAGATGAAATCTGTAGGTTTTCAGAACACCTTGTCAGCACCGGTGTTCAGGGCTGGTTCAGGCTTCTACTCAGGTGTAGGAGGTTGGATTTCTCCATCTCTCCAAGGCAGTGTGCTCATCTGTGGGGGAGGAGGGGTGTTAGGTAGGCAGATCGTCTTGGTGACACACGTCGGCCAGTGCTAGCTTCCTTTCTGCTATTCTGCCCTCCTTTCTCCTCTAGTCCCCCAAATTCCACAGTGAAGGAGAAATCGACCTTTGGGTGTTGGATGAGTAAGTGGGGTGACTGATTTCAGAACCTCCAGAGAAACAAAACCTTACTATTCCAGGGTTCCAAAGGGAGTGTCCCATAAATGCTGGGAGGTTCTGGGAGTGGAGGACAGCCTAGGCATTGCCCGGTGCTTCTTACTTGCATCTGTATATCCGAGCTGCACCCTGGAGGGGAAAAATGAAATTAGGGAGAAAGAAGGACACCTGAGGTGAATGACCCAGCTCCCATCTTTGCTAATGTTTGCGTTATACGGCTTCTTGCAACATCTGGGTGGGGCTTCCAAAGGCACGGCCATGTTTTATTTAGCTTGCCTGTGAAAGGAAGAGGGCGTAGGTCCCATGTCCTTCATCTTCTGGGACCAGTATCCTGGGTGCCAGGTGAACATGTTGGTCTCAGGGACGTGGCTGCCACACTTGCAGAAAGGAGTTTGTTTGGTCACATGTGTTTGGCTTCCTCTCTCATCACCTGCCTGTCGACACCCCCCCCCGCCCCATACATTCCTTTCCCCATTCATCCTCCTTCCACCCAGTCACTCTTTTACCGCCCTTTTACCATGTGTCCCTATCTTCCTTTGAAGACCCAGGCTGGCTGGCCCTGGATGCCTTCTCTGACTAGATGACCCACTCAGGTCTCCAAGTCAGACGAGAGGGAGTGTGTGTGTGTGTGTGTGTGTGTGTGTGTGTGTGTGTGTGTGTGTGTGTTGTGTACCTGCCACTCACGGTCCTGTGTCTGTCAGCTCTGGAAACTGTCTCTTGCTGGGAGAAGCCTTTCTAAGCCAGAGCCTCTTTTCCCACTGTGCGCTGGTTTGAATAGGAAGTGGTCTCCCACAGGCTCAGGCCTGTGACCACTTGGTCCTCAGCTAGTGGTACTGCTTGGGGTGGTTGAGGAGGGGAGGAGCTTGTCACTGGGGGCAGGCTCTGACAGTAGATAGTCTCAGTCTACTTCTAGTTTGTTCTCTGCTTCATGTTTATGGCTGAAGATGTCATCTGTCAGCTTCCTGCCTTGGCCTCCTGTTGTTATGGTTACCCTGTTATTATTATGGACTCTCCCTCTAGAACCGTCAGCCTAAATGAACTCTTTCTTCTATAAGGTGCTTTGCTCTTGGTACTTTATTACAGCAACAGCAAAGTAAACAATGCATATTTACAAGTTAGACTTAAGTCTTTTCTTGTCCTTATTGTACTGCACGATTATTTAATTTAGCCACTCACCTATGTATTCTGAGTCCCACACAAAGAAAGAGAACATACATGTCTTTATTATCATATCCCCAGTGGTGAACATAGTTCCAAAGTGCTTAGCAGGGCCAGGTAGATGTGTGTTGAATGGTTGCGTGACCACCATTTCTGATTTTCACACAAAAGATACCTACTCCTGTTTTTCATATGACGTCTAGGAAATAGGATCTCTTCTCTATATGTGACAATTCAGAAAACTTTATCCTCCATGATTCTACAATCCATCAAAAGTATTAACTGGTACCCTGATGGTAGCGCATAGGCACAGGGCAATAAGCTCTATCAGCTGGGATGGAGATATGTGGACATGACATCTGGAGATTCTGTACAATTTGGGGGAATGAGTGAATTTGTCTACTTCAAAAGCACCATTTATCTGCTCTTTCTTTCTTAGCTATGCAGTCTTATCAGTCAAGTTAAACCAGAAAAATGTTGACTGAATCTCTTTTGAGGGGATTTTCAAGCAAGCAAACCTTCAATCCTAGTGCGCTTAACATCCCTTTAAGGAGCCATAGATGCACATCTGCCTAAGCAGGGGTGGATGACAGAACATTCTAAGTGTTAAGTGAGTGAAAAGGATGTCCTGATAAGGTTTTGTTTTTCTGGAGGTTCTGAAATCAGTCACCCCCCCCTTTCCTTTCCCTGCTCCCTCCCTCCCTCCCCTTTCCCCGGGGTAGAGCGGTGACAGAAAGCCCATATCGGAAGATCCTGAAGAACATTCCTGAGATGGCATGGTGTGAGTGATGACAAGGGGTCATCAAACGAAGAAATGGCAAGGACTTACCCTTGGGTCAGAATCATTAATGGAACCAGCAACATACTAAGCATCTCAGAACATGCTTCATAAAGAGTTCATGGTCTCTGTGTGTGTGTGTGAGCGCGCGCGCACGCGCGCGCGTGCATGAGAGAGAGAGAGAGAGAGAGAGAGAGAGAGAGAGAGAGAGAGAGGGAGAGGGAGAGAAGGGGGAAGGAGTAGAAAAGATGTTTCTAAGCTTCCAGCTCTGATTTGGAAAAAAAATGTAGTCTTGACCAAGCAAGGGGAGAGGACAATCTCAGTACTGAAAGTGAGAGCAGGCCAGAAAACCGAGCACTGCACTTTTGAAAATGCTAAGCTAAGATTTGGTAGGAACTTCTTCTGAGCTTTCCGTGGTCTGTGATTGAGACCTGAATATGTTGCAAAGGAATAAGAAGAGGCTAGAGAGTTCTGTGTCATGTGGTGTGACGGGAAAGGCCTAGGCTCTGAATGCTGGGGAGATTCATGTTTCAGAGGGGCTGGGCCTATCTGGAACTTGCTAGCTCAGGAATACTGGGCTGAATCATAGCATCCCTCCCTAGCCCCTAAAATAGCTCTGTATTTGTCTGGTTTTCAGTTATTTGAATCTCTGCACCAAGCATGCAAAACCCAGCAATGACTTCCATAGACTCACCCTCTAAACTGGCTCACCTGCCAGGCCTCTTTGCTTGTGACTCTTTCCTTGTGCAATTCTCCCTTTGAACTTTTTTTTTTTTTTTTCTCTTTTGGACACCAGTGCCAAGTTCATCTGCATATTCTAACCAGCCAATATTCATACCCCGAGATCTGAGAGATTCATACAACTTGTGGCCTCAGGCCAGCCATGGGTGCTGTTGAGTGTCCTACATGGCAACCAGTTTCTGAATTTTCTGCCTCTTTCGCTGGTCAGGAAGGTTCTCCGGACACACACTTCTGGCAGGAAGAACACTGCAGGGAGAGATGGAGGCTCCACTTAGTTAAAGCAAACACTCTGCTCAAGAGGGTTTTGACTTGCAAAAGGTTTTGATTAGAGCTATATATGTATTTATGCCTACTTGCAAAGTTAAAATAAATAAAACCCCACGTGCATCAGTAGAGGCAGAGTCCGATGCTTGGAGTTCAGTGAAATGATGCCCTCCTCCCCCCCGCCCCTCCTTTCTTTTCTCTTCTGCCCCCCTTTCCTTTCCCTGCTCCCTCCCTCCCCTTCCCCTTCCCCTTCCCATGCCCCACTCTCTACCCTTCCCTCCCAGTCTCTTTTTCTCCTTCCCATCCATCTGTCCCTCCCCCTTCTACTCTCTTTCCTCTCCTCTCACCCCACCCTTTCCTTCCCTGCTTGCTAGCTCACTCACACTCCCCCCAAACCCTAACCCCCACCCCATCCTCTGTCCTCTTTCTCCTCGCCCCGCCCTCTTTATCTTTGTAGTACCAGGGATTGATCCCAGAGTCTTGTTTCTGCCAGGCACACACTCCATCACTGAGCTAGACGTTCATCTCTCCTCGCTATTCATTGTAAATATGGGATCTCGAGTTCGCCAAGCTGGTCTTGAATTCACTCTTTTCTGCTTGTTTGCTTGTTTGTTTTTCAAGACAAGGTTTCTCTGTGTGCTTTGTACCCTATGCTAGCACTCGCTCTGTAGACCAGGCTGGTCTTTAACTTACAGAGATCCACCTGCCTCCTGAGTGCTGGGATTAGAGGTGTGTGCCACCATCACCTGGCCTTGAACTCACTCTTTAGCCCATGCTGGCTTTGAACTTCTCTGCCTCAGCCTCCTGAGTAACTAAGGCAATAGGCCTATGCCGTCAGACCTGGCTTTCTGTGTCCCTTTGCCATATACATGTAACTATTGGTTGCCTCTAGTACTTATGTACATTTTAGCACTTTCTTACTTTCTAGCCCTATAAGATGGTCAAGGCTTTTCCTATATATGTCTGGCCCTTGATCCAGATTCAGCCATTTTTTTCCCTGATACCTTACATAGGACGACAGTACTAGAAAGTACTCATAGGCCTGGTACTTCTTGGTCTTGGCATGTCATTGCATCTGTCTTTCATAGTGGGATGAGCAGAGGCAGGTGTGTGTGTGTGTCTGTGTGTCTGTGTGTCTGTGTGTCTGTGTGTCTGTGTGTGTGTCTGTGTGTGTGTGTGTGTGTGTCTGTGTGTCTGTGTATCTGTGTGTGTGTGTGTGTGTGTGTGTGTGTGTGTGTGTGTGTGTGTGTGTGTCTGTGTGTGTGTGTCTGTGGTGTGTGTCTGTGTGTGTGTGTGTGTGTCTGTGGTGTGTGTGTGTGTGTGTGTGTGTAGTAACCCATTATAAACATGCATTTATGTGTTATGTATATCCATATCTATCTGTTTCCACAACCAAACACCAGTCCCTATTGCTTCATCTGGAAGTTTTTAAACAAGGGCTGTGTGACTCCAGCTTTGCCTGTATACAATCCATTCCACAGCTGGTTACCCTCACTCTTTCTTTCTTTCTTTCTTTCTTTCTTTCTTCTTTCTTTCTTTCTTTCTTTCTTTCTTTCTCTCTCTCTCTCATTGTTGTTGCTGTTTGTTTATTGAGATAGGGTTTTTTTGTGTAGTCCTGGCTATCTTGTAGACCAGGGTGGCCTCAAACTCAGAGATCCACCTGCCTCTGCCTCCCAAGTACTGGGATTAAAGTCATGCACCACCACTGCCCCGCTGCAACATTTCTCGTCAGACTTGCTGATCACGGCCATCCTGACTGAGGTGAGCTGGTATCTCAACATAGTTTTATTTTTCATTTCCCTTTTGGCTCAGCATATTGAACACTTTAAAAAAAGAGTTATTGTCCTTTTGTATTTCTCTTTCTCTCTCCTTCCCTTCCTTCATCCCCCCCCCTCTCTCTCTCTCTCTCTCTCTCTCTCTCTCCTGTCTATTCAGTTCCTTTGCTCATTTGTTGATTGGCAGTTTTGCCTCATTGGTATTTAGTTTCTGCAATTCTTTGTAAATTCCGGATAGTAGTCCCTCATCTGGAATGTGGTGGTATACATTTTCTCCCACACTATTTATTAACTCTGCAGATCCCTTCGCTGTCCAGAACTTTTTATTTTCATGCGGTCTCAATGGTTGATATTTGGGGTTCGTTCCTATGTTGTTGATGTTCTATTCAAAAAGATCTTGCTTACCCAAGTATCTTGTTTTCTTTTTAAAAGTTTCTGTATTTCTGGTTATAAATTAAAGTCTTTGATCAATTTGAACTTATTTTTTTTGTGCAAGGTGAAATATACAAATCTAATTTCACCCTTCTGCAGGCAGAAGTCCAGTTTTGCTAGCAGCATATGTTGAATAGGCTTACCTTTTGTCCAGTGTATGATTTTTGTCTTCTGTGTCAAAAAACTGAGCTGTTGCTTAGTGTCTGTTGCTTTCTACATTCTTTTATCACAGCAGCGACTAAGGCAGCTTCCTCTTCAGAAGCTGAAATAAACTCCTCTCTCCTTTTAGTTGCAACAGAAATGAAACTAGAACAGAATGGAATCTCAGCCTTGTCTGTGGAGAAAGGCTGGCTACTAGGGAAGGTAGCTGTGGGGATCCAACTCTAACCTTTTGGCCATGAGTGTTAAGGCGTAGGAAGACGGAACTACAATTCCCAGGATACCACTCGGCCAATGTATCGCTTTGCTCCACCCTCTGACCATGCTCCTTGGACTGGCAGTCTGTCTGTATAAAAACGCGGAGCGGCCCAGCGGTGCGCAGAGCTGTGGTGGCGCAGCATGCGCACTGTTTTCTTCGCTTTGGGGTGGACGCTGTCTGGGCACCTCCAGGGCTTTCCTGCCTCGTGAACGTCCTCCCTGTGCCGCCCGATCCCCGCGGACCTACAAACCCCGAGGCCTCGATGGGATATTCTGGATTCTCCGGAGGGTTTTTTTCTAGCGCAGACTGGGTGTTTGTGCTGTCGATGCTCACAGAAGAAAGGCGCAGAGCTGTGCTAGGAGACTGGATGCGCCCGTCAGAGTCCTCGGCGGCCCTCGCCCGCAGCTCTTGGCGCAGGTCCGCTCCCGGGGACCGCGCTGAAGCCTCCGGGGAGTCCGGGCGCATGGTCTACGCTCTACCTACGCGGGTCCTCGGCGCGATAGCGGCGCTTTGGCTTCGGGCGCTGGATGGTCAGGGAGAAAGAGGTGAGGGCGCCGGATTTTCTAACATGGATTACTTGGTGCTTATCAACTGGATTTAGAAGGCCCAGGACCTCGTCTCCATCATCCATGGTTGTCTTTTCATCTCCCAGCTGCCCTCCCACCTGGAGGTAAGTTTCACTGCGGCGTGAGGTTGTGAATTTGATTTGCCTACCTCCTCCCGCCCCCCTTGTGTTGCTTTAAGGTTTCAGCATTGGAATTTTTGTTCTAGTTGACCTCTCGGGGGTCATTGTAGCAACTCCTTTGCCTTCAGGTGGAACCCACTAGCTCAGATCTCTGTAGGTAGCGGCCGTTCTGGGTCATCGTCCTTTAGCCTCAGGCGTGTCGAAGCCTTTGATTACCCAGACTTAACGGAGGAAGGGCCTGCTTTCTTGGCACTTGCCTTTTCTCGGGGTTGGGCCTTTGGGATCCTTTGCTTTGCGAACTGTCCAGGCAGCTGCCCATTTCATGCAGCGGGCTTCCGAGGAACAGTGTTTGTAAGAGGCCACAGGGCCTGGGTAGCGGCGGGGGCGCTGGGTGGGTACTGCATTATTTGGAAGATTGGGTTGCTGTGGAGCTGTTGAAGGGATGGATATTGGCCACCCTGCGAGCATGCTTTCTGGGTGGAAAGACGGATAAATTTGGTACCGTGTGTACACCCGCTACATTCCTCCTTTTTGTGCAGTGTGTATCATGAAGAGGACTTTTGGCTTAGGTCTTGAGACGTAATTGTAAATGAAATGAACCTGTGCCCATTAGCTTTCTCCTCTCTTTGTCCACTTGTGATTGCGTTGTTGTGGGGAGGTTGGTACCTGTCACCATATAGCCTAAGAGTAGGTGTTGATTGAATGAATGACTGAACTACCCCACCCTAAATTACACCAGATTCTTCTATTTCTTTCTCTCTTTGGCTGTCACCCTTCATTCCAGAACCTTACCCCCTGGAGGTGGTCTCCTGGGGACAAGTTCCCAGATTGGGGATACCTCTGTCCTTCTCCACCCATCCTTGTCTGCAGTTTTTAGGCTTTCTTTTGGAACCTGTGCATGGTGACCCATTTTCCACCCAGAACTCCCCCCAACATAGGAAGCTGCCAAGTCCAGGATTGACTTTGGTAAGTGCCTGGAGGCCCACAGCTCTCAGTCAACACCTGCTTAGGAGGGAGGGCTAGGCAGCACAAGGAAAACAAGACGATTTTTTGGGAAGAGGAATTTTCTGGGGTCCTGCTGCCTCTAGCTCCACCCAGATCCTTGCATATATTGCCCAGTATGGTTCCCTAGTGGCCATCCTTCCCCCGCCCGGTTCTCTGCCTCACTCTGACCCTAGGAGAGGCACTTTGGAGACTTTCTCAATGACCAAGGATGGACAGCATACCTCTTCCCCACCCATTCTCCCCTTCTCTGTACTACAGGAAGTAATAATAAACAAAGTTGCAGTTGGTAGAAAAACATCCAGTTACCATGATGCTGGGAACTGCACCCATTTCCCCACTGCTGCAACCCACAATATTCATGACTTTGTCTCCTGCTCATGTGTCCCCCCCATCCTGACTCTGTAGTACTGCTATATTCTCCTGCAGCCACCAAGCAACCATTTGCTTGATATTTCAGTCTCCTGTTGGATGCTTAGGTATTTCCAAACTTACAACAACGATGGTGAGCTGGTGAGGGCCCCTTAGTATGTGTCTCTCTACATTTGGGAGGATGTTCCTAGAGAAGTGTCTGGAAATTGTCCTATTTAAGTCAGTCACTAGAAGAGCAATTCCAGTGGAAGACATTTCAGAGAGGGTTTGGAGGCAAAGGGTGCCACTCCTCTCTTACACAGCTTTTATTTTAGGGAGAGGACAAGGAGTTTTGGGGCTAAAATGTAACATAGGCAGTTGAGTGGATACAAAGCTTGCTCCCTTCCCAAGAGTGGCTTAACACTTCGGGGGCAGTTCGCTTGAAATGTTCCTTAAAACTGTGATGGCAGTTGCTTCAGTGACACTAGATCCATGGGCACCAGGCAGCAAGGTTGAAAATGCCGCCTCTTCTTTAAAGCTAACTTTAGAACTTAGCACGGACCTAGATAGGTAGGAAAGTTGCAAATACAGCCCCTCATGTCTCCTTTCCCCACATCTGTCAACATCTGGCACACACTATGGGGCGGTGCTCAGGCCCTAGGATACCATCAAGGACCCAGGGCTTCTAACTCAGTCACAGGCCTTGTGTCGACTCCTCTCAGTTATCACAGGCATTCTTCCTTGGACCCAGGATCGAATCCTGAGTGCCACAGAAGTCATCTTGTAAAAATGGAGGCCGAGGGAGCACAACGGGTGGCCGTTCCCAGAAGCCCTGGTATTGAGAGGTTGCCCTCCACCTCCTATCCATGGTCACTCGTCCATCCTGTCTGACAGCTGCCGAACAAGATCAACACCCCCTTCCCGAGGACCTCTTGGGAGGCCCTGACCCTAAGTGGGAGAATCATTTCTCTGTCCCCTGCTCCACCAAACTTCCACCAGGCATGTTGTTGAGTGAAAATTGGGTTCTGACCAGATCTGTCTCAACATGTTTCTGGAGCCAGGAGAGAGATAACATCCGGTGTGCGTGAGAGGAGCTGCCGAGCAGCCTGCTCCACGGTTGAGAAGTACCTGGTGCAGTGCTTGCGCAGTGACTCACAACACAGGAGTGGCAGGTGTGTCAGGTCCCCCGCTGCAGACCTAGCCCAGGCTGCATTTCCTGGTCACCTGGACAGAGCTAAAGGGACTGGCAGCCTTGCGCCCACCTCTGAGTGAATTGAGGGAGTTCTGGGTAAGGGAACTCTGTCTTCCCCTAAGAGTATAGAGGACTTTGGGAGGGCTTTGGTGTGAGGGAAGCCAGCATGAAGGATATTGGTGTGTGTGTGGGGCTCTGGGGTGAGGGGAGCCAGCATGCAGGCTGACCAGAGACCTTCACATACAAGAACGCATATGAGAAGAACGTTGACTCTTGGCCAGCGGAAGCCAGACCAAGATCTTTTTCTCTTTCTCCAGAAAGCCTCCCTGGCATGCTTGCCCCACACATCTGTACCACCTGGACACAGAGGCTCCATGAGTCTAAGCCTTGGACCCACAATATGTGTCGATCAGGGCTGCCTGCTTCTAGCATCACTTGGCCGTTTCCAGCGTGGTCTGGCCGGCTGCACGGAGCATAGATAGATTACGTTTATGTGAGGTTCTGCAGTTTGGAGGTTTCTTCAGTCTCAGAAGAACACACTTCTAAAGCCTGGATATCCAGCCTTAATATTTCTTTGAGCACCCTAACCCTCCCCATCACCTGCTTGCTGGTTTTTTTTTTTGTTTGTTTTTTTTTTTGTTTTTTGTTTTTTTTTGAGAAAGGGTCTCATTCTGTATCCCAGGGAGGACTTGACCTTGAAATAATCCCCCTGCCTCAGCTTTCCAGGTGCTTAGATTAAAGATGAGAGTCAACCCACCCAGTTACACTGTGGTTTGTAATCCAAGAAATCTTCAATCTGCTACCTCTCTCTCACTCCTTAGGCAGGCCCAAGCATTTTCTGTTACTAGCCCACTCCAGTGAGGGTTCATCACAGAAGTGTTAAGGGAGAGGGGCTGGGGTGTTAGGACTAATCAGCCTTGGGATGGACGCGGCGCTCCATAGCTGCTTTGTCTCTCTCTCCGGGGACTTATCCTTGAACCCCGCCCCACCCAAGTAGCCACAGTTCTTCCTGGATCAACCTGGTTCCAGTTCAGACTATCCCCTGGCCTTCCACAAGCTGAAGGCAGAGAATGAATGGCTTGGAGAACTTGCTTAACACTGTCCTCGCTTACCCCAGCTTTGTTCCCTTTTGATTTGCGTGGGGCTCTCGGAAGGCAGCTTGGTGCCCTGCCTTTCTAATATGCTCACCAGGCTATTGTACTGGAGACACCACAAGGATGAGGTTACTCATTCTTGGCCAGCGAGAGCCCAAATCCAGCCTCTCCCCTGCTGAAGTGTCCTGGCCATGAAGCCCATTTGCATCTCCTCCTCCAGGCAACCTCTGTGGCGTCCCTTCACTTACACGGGGGACTCATTTGCTTGTGTCATTTGTTGGTACACTTTTTCATGGAGACTTCTCAAATTCAGGTGTCTTTTGTCCTGAATGAGACAGTTGTGCTGTGGGTGGGTTTGTAACAAAGGAAGCACTTTTGTGGGCTGCAGGAATGCATTTGATCTGCAGTCCTTCTCCCATGTGAGGCCCTGGAAGCTTGGAAGATGTAAGTAGCTTTGTACAGGTGTTCACACAGACTGCTGTGACCTCTGTTATGACCACAGCATCCTAGTCAACATTAGTATCGCCATGGAGCCAGTGGCATCTTCCATACCAAATTACTCTTTTGACATTGGGACAGGTCCTCCCTGACGAAGCCCAGGCTGGCCCTGAATATAATACCACCCTCTTGCCTCTGCCTCCCAGTGCTGAGATTACAGGCATGAGCCCCCACACCCAGCTAGCAGCCCCACACTGAGAGAACAAGAAGATGGGGTTTGACCCCCTTCAGTTAGGCCACTGGCTAAGGACACCATGTTCAAAATCCCTCAAGCTCCTTGGCTTTGTAGACTGAGATTGTGATATGGCTGCGGCGGCATGGGTGGGGGGGGGTCCTATACAATACCACTCCTGTTTGATTCTATGAGAGCCCCAAAGCCCAGAGGAATCCTGCAACCTGCAAGAATGCTGAAGTAGCAAGTTTCCATCCAAGAATTCTTTTTTCTGTATGTGAATCATCACCTCCTCCCTTATTTGGTTTGTTGCTACAGGTTTTTGCATGGAAGTCTCGAAGCCAGGTGCTTTTGTGTGTGGTTAGACAGAAGTGGCTGTGTTTGGGGGAGCACAGAAGAGGGCTATGGCTCTGTAACCCTAGAAATAGATCAGCCCGCGTCACTCTGTGATCCCACCTAGCCCAGCAGCGTAGAGGAAGCTCATCTTTTAGCACCTTTAGCATCCATTTCTTTGGCCTAACAAGTGGGTCCCTGACCTCATTTACTGTGATTAGTTTGTTTTCCTTTGCTTTCACTGGACTGAGAAGTCTGTCTGGGTAGGTAAGGATGGGAGGCTTAACCTTGTCTGCCCTCCAGTTCCATCCGGCATGCTTTGTGAGCCATCATGGGGGCATTCCCTTTCCAAGTCACACCACTGTGGGCTTCTTCCGTCCTTCAGATTTTGAGTACTGGGTGCTTGCTCGGATCCTACCTTAGACACTGATCCTGCACCTTTGGCTCCTCTGGCCGCGGCCTCTTGTGGTTTTGGTGCCAGTGAGAAGTCAACCTGAAGATGTTATTCTTCTCTGGGGGAGGGGACCTGCCCTCCTTTACTTCTAGAAACAAAGTTATGAGATAGCTGGCTTTTAGGAGTTTCTTCCTTATTCAGAAGGCATTTACATTATTAGGTGACAATGATCGTGACTGCAGTTGTGACTTCTTAACTCATTGAAAACAATCAGCCATTATTGTGATAAGATATGCACAAGGTTAAAAGTTACCATCTTTGTCGTTTTTCTGTGTACAGTTGTGGCATTTTGTCCTCATCCTTCTGCAGTTTGCATTTGTCTAGAGTCTTCATATTCACAAAGCAGTAACTTCCTATTTCTGTCTTCCCGGCCCCAGAAAACCCATCTACTATCCTGTCTGTGGCTTTGACTGTCTTAGGGATATGGTAGATTCAGTCCCATGCTAGGCACTTAGATGATGTCCTCAAGTTCGTCCTTGCTATAATAACATGTACACATTGCGTTCCTTCTTGAGTCCCAAATGTCGCCTCATTCTGCCTTTTCACCATGGTGGGAAATGCTGTTATGATTTTGGTGTGTAGATTATTCATCTAGGTGCCCGCTTTCAGGTCTTTGGTCTGTAAGCAAAAGTGGAATTACTGGATTGTATCATGACTTCATGTTTACTTATTTATTTATTTTTTCAAGATCTACCCTGCATTCCCCTGCAGCTGCACCCTTTGGGCATTGCAAGTGACAGTGCACACTTTCCTGCTCACACTTGTGCCCCCTCCCCCATGTTCTGGGCTGCTTGAAACCTTGAGGAAGCAACCTCCATTAGGAGCTAGCTTCCCTAAGGAACCCAGGAACAGCAGAGTTGCTCCGGGTGGCCCCCAGTTCTGTGTGCACTGCAGTTGTCCCTCTCTGAATGGAGAAGCTAAGTGGCCTCGTGTACTCCTGAAGTCTTACTAGAGCTGTAGTTGTGTGCCCATGTCCCATCTGACATCACCACCAGCCCGGTGACACAGTCAGGTGTCATCACATCTGACAGAGAAGGACCTTTGGGCACAGTAAGTGCAGCCAGGCCCGTTGACCTAGGCCCAGCAGAACTCACCTACTGATCTGAAGCCCTAACTTGGCCAGTGTAGGAAAGGAAGGTGTTTTGAAAGCATTTGGTGTGGAGATGTGGGGCTGGGAGGACGGAGCTTTGTCTCATTGTTTGGGGGCGGGGACTGTGGGGTGTCTTCTCTCCCTGAGTGTCCTACAGCCTCACACTTTTAATGTAGGAACGTTACTACAAGTGAGCATTTTTCTTTTTCTTTTTCTTTTCTTTTCTTTTTTCTTTTCTCGAGACAGGGTTTCTCTGTGTAGCTTTGGATCCTGTCCTGGCACTCGCTCTGGAGACCAGGCTGGCCTCAAGCTCATAGAGATCTGCCTGCCTCTGCCTCCCGAGTGCTGGGATTAAAGGTGTGCGCCACCAACACCTGGCGCAAGTGAGCATTTTTATGGACTTTTTATTAGTGAGCCCTTCCCTATACAGCTGAGTGGCATAAGGGGTGGGATTTGAACCCTATAGTGAGATGTCAGATTTTGTGGGAGATCCTGTGGAGAGCCAGGATCACAGCTGGGTTCAGGTGGCCTCATTTCTTCTAGTGTTTTCCGATGTTAGCCAGAAGGTTCCGTCTGTTCTGGGTTGTAATTGGATACCCCACCCCCGACTCTACCCTCTAGGTGGGATCAGGCATCTTCAGTGAGTAGTGTTACTAACACTGGGGGACCACTGGGGGACACTGGGGGACACTGGGGGACACTGGGGGACAGGCTGTACTTATTTACCCTGCCTCCTAGCTCTCCTGGAGCCACTGTAAATGCTGTTCTTTGCCATTTAAAGTTTTCAAAATGTTTCTTTTTGCTTTTGGAATTAAGCATCCAGAAGTGGGAGATGCTTCCCTGAAACTGCTTGGCGGGGGTGGGGTGGGGTGGGTGGTGGTGGTGGGGGGTGGTGGTGATGGAAGGAGTCAGGCCATGCTTCAGGATTGCTTCCCTAGGCAGGGGAGCAGATGGCTCCCTGTGACCTCTTGCCAGGGTGAACTCTGCCCATGACCTTTCCTCCTTGGCCTTTAGGCCACACTTGTTTAGGTGCTCAGCTGAATCTCAGGGAATCTGTGGTTGCTGGCAAGCCCACCTGAGAGTTTGGGTGTTTAGAGTTTTAATTAGATTTCTGAGTGGAAACCAGGGATGTGGTTAACCAGAGACCTGAGCTGGTCCTGGTTTCTCACTCCACCCTGACCACCAGGCTGTTCGGGCCTTTCCGGGTTGGCTTTTCTCGTTACTTAAGTACCTTTCCTGTAACCTGGCCCTCCCTTCTCTCATTGTTGTGGGGGAATCTGGCTCCCAGAGCCTCTTTCCAAACCCTTTTCCTAGTCGCCATAGCAACATGTCTGCTTATAGACAACAGTTTGGAAAAGATGTATCCGTGGCTGTGTGTGTGGTTCACTGGTTACACTGGTCATTTGATGGTGTCATTTGAACTTGTAAGCCAGTCTTGGCCCAGGTCCTTTAACTGCATCATTGGATTTTGGGTTAATCACTTACCCCTTTTCAGGCAGTGTCAGCTGTCAATCGCCGGGGTTCTAGCTGGAGGAAGAAGAAGAATGCGGCAGCCTCTAGTCCTGCCCAGAGGTTACTTGTTTTCATTTCCATGAATTCCCACAGTCTTGGGGATCTTTGACGGATATTCCTAGGATTCCCAGCTTTGAAGACGGAGCAGTGGTTCCACACAGTATCCTGCCCATGCCACCCCCATCGCTTACATGGCTGTATCAATTTTGCTAGGCCTCTGGGCTGAAGTCCTCATCTATAAAGGGAGTGTGTTTACCTTGGTAACTGGCTTTTAGTTGGCAGGTTTCAGGGAAACTGGCTTGACCCAGCTTAAAACCATCCTAGGTTTCAAATAACTGAGGGGGTTTGGGGTATTTATTGGTTTCCTTACCCCCTGATTCTTTCCATCATCTGTATCTAGCTTCCTTCTTAAGTTTACTTCTGGTGGTGGCAGGAAGGGCAGCATCTCAGGTCTCCTGACTCTGCAGGTCCCTAGTGTTAACTTTGATTAGGGGCAGATCCTGGGCCCCCGCCCTTGTATTCCCCCCATCACAGCTGTGGCCAATCATGGAGCACTTGATTGGTCCCTTGCAGGTTACTGCTTCACACTCTATCTTCCCAATCCACTAGGATTCTGCAGATGGAAGCACACACCCCTGGGAAGCAGCAGATGTGGGGAGATGCCCCTCTCAACACATGATGTGAATAACTTGGGTAGCTGGGCTCACCCTCGTGCCTGCTTCCTTTTGGGTGAGGAGCTCAGGGTTGCTTGTTGTGAACCTGGTGCCTGAGGGGGTTCTGGGGCACACTGATGCTCATGGAAAGCTGGCAGATGGACATGCCCTAACGGCACCTTCCTCCTCTACCTCCAGGAACCCAAAAGTCTGTTTCTGTGTGCAGACATTGCAGTGCTCCACCTTGGAGCCAGGAGTTTCGCCCCTGGGTTGCTAAATCCAGCCTCGCCATGTTGCTTGTGACTGGCTTCTTCCTCCACACTACTGTCATAGAGTAGCAGCCCGATGCTCTGAATGGCAGCTCTTACCCGGGATTTCTTCAAAGAAAAGAAGCCAGTTCCCTAATTTAGAGCATCCTCCGGCCCATGCTGTTCATCCCCGTGTCCCTTGGGGGAAGATGCATTCCGTCCTTTTCTGGCATTCACAGTCCAACACCAGGAGCTGGGGGCAATGGATTTGGGCAGACTTGTTGCCAGACTCGTGTGTCTGGCAGCCTGCAGGGAAGTCGAGAGCCCAGGGAAGCCAGACATGGAGTCAGCGCAGGAGTGGCCGCACAAGTGGCTGTATTGAGATGGCTCCTTTTTGTTCACACATTCACGTGCCAACTTGGAAGGAGATCTCCCGGGTGCGCCTAGCGAGAGAGGTGCCTTTGATCTCCAGGCTGTGGAGCTTGAGGCGGGGGAGGAGGGGGGGCGACACTCATATTGCTCGCTTTGTCTGCATACTACACAGGTAGGCTTTGAGCCACTATGACTCATGCTCATGGGTTGTGTGAGCCCTTAAAGGAAGCTCTGCAGCCCTGGCAGGTGCTGCCAGCTGTCCTTATTCACCACTGTCAGGGGGAGGGGACATCTCACCATCATAGATAGATTACTTCTGTCTGAAGCTTGAGTCGGATTGCTTTATGAGGGGGTGAAGTGGGGAGAAGAAGAGGTAATTCTTAGGTATTGAAGGGGTCCATGAGGAGTGCAAGTTACCATTGTTGGGGTTGTTTTGTTTACCAGATGACAAAATCGAGGGTCTTGGAACTTATGTCACTCATCTGAAGTCACCAGGGTTGTCAGTGACAAAGCCTGTAGCTGAAAACTGGTAGGTATGTTTCCTTTGGGCCATTCTAGAAGTCAGGAATCAAAATGGGTTGCATCATGAGTCTATGGCTGTGATTTGTCCTTTAACCCTGTCTCCCAGTAACCTACTGTCTTCTTAGAACCCTGTCCCCTTCTCCCTCTCAGAGTCCACTGGAATTAGACCCTCTCCTCTGTAGAGGAGACAGTATAGCCAGCGTAATTAGTAGTTAGTACCCAAACTGCAATTTATTTTTCTTTCTGGAGTCTGCCGCATAAGGAACTCTTCTTAAGCATCCCAGAGGTTCCAGGCATCCCCCCTCACTTCTACTTCCTCCATTTGCCACCCTTATGTCCCTCCCTCATGACATTAGGTTTGGAGAACTATCAGTAAATGCATAGCATTTTCCATCTCATGGAGTCTGGACCAGATGTTGACAGGTCTGTCTTAAAAACTAGTACGTTCCCCCAGCACTGTCCTGTCTCTTTGCTCAAAGCATGCCTCAGCATCATGGATTTCACTGTGGAAACCCAGGGAGTGATGCTGAAGCCTGGGCTTGTTGAGTCCAGCTGCTATCTTGTTTGGCATTTGTAATAGTTGGCATTTAGAGTGATGATCCTGGGAGGAGGGAGGGAATGTCCCAGCATCCTCAATGAAGAACGCTTGTGAGGATGGGTTGTGTGTTCCCATGCCATGATGAGAAAGCAAATGGATCAATTGTGAGTGGTTTCTCTTCTTTAGTTCACCGGGACAGTGGTGTGCTGTTTATCCTGGAACTCAGAGCTTAACTCGGAGGGCGGATCCATTGCTGGGATCAATGTTTGGATGCTGTGCCTGGAACTTGGGAGAGCCATCCAGCATCACCTTCTGATGGGGTGCTGAGATGCCCTCTCTCATCTGAGATGCACCCCCCCCATCCTGCCGTTGTGCACTGGGACTTTTGTACAGAGTACTCTTTAACGGACATGACTGGGAGGGTGGGAACAGAAGCCCCTGTGTGACCTTGAGGTTGAGGGAAGATTGGGGTTGGTGTATGCATCATTGATTGGAGTAGGTGGACTTGAATACTTCCTTCCACTTATTAAAAATATTTAGACTGTGGTGTGTGTGTGTGTCTGCGCGTGTGCACACATGGCTTGCAAGCACATATATGTTTTCAGTGGAGGTCAGAGGACAACTTTCAGGAGTCTGCTCTCCTCCCACCTTGCTTGTGAGACAGGGTGTATCTTGTTTCAGCCACTGCTGCCTGTGTGAGCCCTCCATCTCATTTTCCTGTCTCAGCATTCCATCTCACTGTAGGAGTGTTGGGGTTATCGATGTGCACCACAGCATCTGGCCTTTTTTTTTTTTTTTAAAGATTTATTTTATTATGAATATACAGTGTTCTGTCTGTAGGCCTGAAGAGGGCACCGGATCTCATAACTGATGGTTGTGAGCCACCATGTGGGTGGTGGGAATTGAACTCAGGACAGTGCGCTTAACTGCTGAGCCATCTCTCCAGCCCAGCATCTGGCTTTTTAAGTGGGTCCCGGGAATCAAACCCCAGTTGCCAGGTCTGTGCAGTTAGTGAATTTACCAGTGGAACCATCTCCCCAACAACCCCAACTGGTCCAGCTCCCCAACATGTCCCCCCCACCCCAACTTTAAAACCTGTGATTTGAAAACAGCAGCTCCATGCTTCTATCTGTTTGGACCGAGGTACCTCTGTGCTCTCACTGGATTTAATTGGGGGAGAAAGTTTCCATTTTCTAACTAGAAGACCCAATTCCCTTTGGGGTTTTTCACTAGGAAGTGTAAAATTTGGACTGTGGTTTCCATGGGCTTCTGTGAGATGACTTGTATAAAGTCAGTGTGTAGACTTCAGTATGTAAGGTGGGTAGGATGAATAGCCAGTTTAGGAATGTGTTGGCTTGAGTGACGGGGTGGGGGTGGGGGTGTGAGATGTGGGGAGAGGAGGCTCATTGGTGGCCTCTAGCTCTGAAGTCCTGGGGTCTGCAGTGACTGGTGTCAGCCATTTTACCTTCCCTGGCTGTCTTCAGGTTTATATCAGCTGGGCTCGATTTCAGCCTGCTATCCCCCTCAGGTCTCCTGGGCTATCTCTGCCTCCTTCCTGTTGCCTTCTCCCATTGCACTCAGTGGTTCTCAGCCACGAAGGTGAACTAGCAGCCTATGTTTTCATGCAATGGAGCAGAATCAAATTTACCCAAGGGTTCAGCACTCACTGTGTTTTTGCAAAGTTTTCTTCTGCACCCGACACTTCTCTTCTTGAGCTTCTGCAGGGCTGTTGTTTCGTACCCCTGTGTAGCACCGCTGTTTCACCCACACGGGCTCCTCTCTTCAATGGAAGCCCAGGCAAGTGTCCTCTGACTTCATTACTGCTGGCCTGATACCAACCTCAGGTAAGCCTAAATGTCTTCCAGGTAGACCAGTAGATAAGAGGCCCACGATGTTCTGACGTTGGACTGGTGCCTGGCGGAGGCTAAGGTGGGAGCTGGGATGGGGTGGGGGTGTTCTTAATCCACATCCTACTGAAAAAGCGGCTCCATTGTTCTTTCCAAATGTGTTCCAGGTCTGTGTGGAGTGGCCCCAGGGTCCTCAGGCTTCTGTCTTCCATGTTTGTTTCCACAATGTCCTGGCCAGTCATTGTTACAGCCTTGTCATTTGTTGTGAGGCTTGGGACACATCACAGCGTAACCGAGGGTCCCATTATCCTCTCAGAGTACCTGGTGACTCTGACTCTCTGAACATTGACGATGTCTCTGTTTCCTTAGCTGCTTCCTGCAGATGGCCATGAACAAGGCAGGGAAGGACGTTTTCTGGTGATCTTCTGAGTGGACAGACCACTCCCAGCCATTCCAGGGAGACCTCTCACTTTTTTGGAGATATGCACAGTCAAATAAATAAATGGAGTCAAAATACAAAACAGCCTCCTCTGGCAATCTTTCTAAAACATTTGTGGTACTTTGGGGTGGCTATTATTATTATTATTATTATTATTATTATTATTATTATTATTATTATACATGACCTTGTACCCAAGTAAGCAACTGAGAAGCACAAATGATGGCTGTCCTCTTAAGATTTGGCAGAACACTATTTGCTTAAGGGTTTGGTGGGCACTGTGTCCATCCTTTTCCTGGGTGGATATTTGGACTCTTGACCTTTTGGAGGATAGACGTTTAGGGCAAGGTAACAAAGTCCTCCTCTTGGTAAGAAAGATTCTTTCTGGTGTGCTGGTTTTACATCCTGGATTTGGGAGGCACGTCTTGTGCTGACGGAGACCCGGATGCCAGTAGAATTCTGTTCTGTGGGGGCTGTTGAGGCCCAGCCATTCAGTCGTTCCTGTGGCATAGAGAGGCCTTGTCACAGCCTGGATTGTTCTGGCCATGAGAAGTACAGCCACCCCCCCTTCTCTCTAGCTTCCCTCCCCTCCCCTTAGGAAAAAATCCCCCCCTTCAGCATCCTTGTCTTTAAGAATTCCCTTCATTGTAGCCTGGGGACAGAGACCCTTCTGTGAGCGTGCTGGAGGCCTGTCCTGGGGACACCCCGCCCCCCCTATTAAAAGACCATTGGAACAAGCTCCCCATTCTCCTCTGGAGAGGGTCCCTCTGTCCCAGGCCAAGGGACTCTTAAGGGAACGCTTATCCTGGGACATTCAGTTTACAAAGACTCCTGCAATGTCAGATAAACTCACTCAGCCAGCATGGGGAGGGGGGACAGGAGAAGGACAAAACCCCCTTTATTTTCACCCCTGCGGGGAGACCAATAAAGACTTTGTGCTGGAGAGAGCAGGGGTCTGAGCAAACAGAAGAAGGGGGTCTGCCCAGGCTTTGATGGGAAGAGCTGTGTGGGTCATTATCATCGCAGTTCAGGGGATGTCTTGGCATGGGATGCTCAGTTGCAACTTTCTCATCAGGTAACTGATCCTGATCCTAAAGTCCCCCACCCCCTCTGGGAAACCAAAAAGACCTTTGGCAAGTTGTCCTTGCTGGCCAGGGAGAAATCCCTAGGTGGGGTGGTTTTATTTTTATTTTTTTCCTATTATTTGGATAGGGAAAACCTCCCAGTTCAGTGGACTGGCCACCAGCTGTGTGTGTGTATTTTAGAAGATTCATGGGCTCAGGGACTTTGGGTGGCTCAGTATTGGGGTGGGTAACCATCTATGAGTCTCTCTCTCTCTCTCTCTCTCTCTCTCTCTCTCTCTCTCTCTCTCTCTGTGTGTGTGTGTGTGTGTTCGTGTGTGCCTGTAACACTCACAACTTGCCTGTTAGAGAACTGAGATTTTCCCTCAGTTGTGTAAACCAAAAAGTTCTACAACTAGCCATTTTTTAGAGATGGGTATCCATTGAGTGTTGCTGAACATCTACTGAGAGCAATGGGCCCTGTAAATAACTGAGTCTGACAGTCAGCTTCATTGATGAGATGGTCACATCTCACACACCTGCCTTGCGGGTTTCTGAAAGGGAAATTGCCTTGCCTTGAGTTACTTCCAAGGTGTAAAGTTCCAGCTTTGATGATTCTCGTGTGTGTGTGTGTGTGTGTGTGTGTGTGTGTGTGTGTGTGTGTGTGTGTGATATGAATGTGCACAGGCATCACTGCAGAGCTACAGGCTACACCATAGTGGCCCATGACAGCTGTCTGGGGTGTGGTGGGACTGAGTGGATGAAAATCATAGCAAAATGGTTGATGTCACCAGGCCCATGTCTTCTTCCAGGAGGTGGTCTGGGTTGGGCTTTATCCATGGCCTTCCTGTTGCTTCCCAGCCTCGTCTTTTCGCCACTATCTGAGCTTTGGCTGTTTAGGCTCAAGAAAGTGAAGGTATGTTTCTAGGTTGTTTTGTCTCTGCAGGGCTCAGCACACACCTCTGAGGGCATGGTAGAAAGGCTTGGGTCAGCTCAGACCACTGGGAGGGAGGTTCCTGGCTGCTTTGGCATATGGGCTGGATTTAGGAACCTTGTTGTCATATTCTTGCCATGAAGACCCCGCCCTGCCAACATTTAAAGATTTAGACAGAGGACTCCTCCCATGGGAGGGTCCCTTTAGCTGTGATGCCTTCTCAGGAGGCATGGTAGCCCCCGAAGTTGGCATGTGTAAGTGTGCATATATGCATTTGTGTTGTACGTGTGCGTGTGCGTGTGCGTGTGCGTGTGCGTGCGTGTGCGTGTGTGGGTGTGGGTGTGGGTGTGTGTGCGTGTGCGTGTGCGTGTGCGTGTGTGTGTGTGCGCGTGTGCGCGGTGTGTGCGTGTGTGTGTGTGTGTGTGTGTGTGTGTGTGTGTGTGTGTGTGTGTGTGTGTGTGTGTGGAGGGAGTGCTGCAGAAGTCCTGGTCTGTATACCTCTGCTCTCTCTTTCCTTCCCCCAGGAGGAGGTGTGGAACAATGGAGCAATGGCAGGTAGGGATAAGGGCCCTCCTGCCAAGGTGGGCTTTGTGGCTGAGTTCAGATTCCTAGCTCTTGTCAGATAGCTGTGAGAGCAGAAGGGGCTCACACTCTGCAGGCAGGAGGTCCTTACAGCATTCTTGAATAGCCAAGCCACTGTAACCTGCAGTCCTAACTCCAGATGTTGCCTGGAGTATGAACCAAGATCATCTTGGGGCAAGGTGGATCGTGTAAATGCCAGGCCATGGGGGAGGGGTGCTTCTGGGACTGTCCCCTCCTGCAGATGCCTGGGCTCCTGGACTTGGCAGGTACCCATCCTATAGGAGGTGGTGTATGGCTCTCAGAAAGTATTGCCATGGACAGATGGGCCTGGTAGCAGGGCGTGGGCATGGATTGGTTCTCCTAGACACCCTGTCCATCTTAGTCACCTAGGCAGTCACTGCCTCTCTTGGGGTTCTTTGGTCACTTCCTTACCATGCCCAGAATGCCCCATCTGTTGCATCTGGGTGTTTAGGACGACTGACTCACTGCATTGTAGAGACCCGTTTCACCCCTTGGCCTGGAGCTTCATCAGGCAGACAGGGAGAGTGTGCATTGGGAGTATCTGGGTCTCTCAATCAGAACCCCCTCTCCACCTCGCCCCTGGTAGATGGCTTTCTCTGCTTTGCTGTGCCTCTGGTGCCTTCCTATGTAGAACACCAGGTGTGAATTCTCAGGCTCTGCCCAGGTCTGTATGTTTTGGGACGTCACATGTTCGAGGCCTGCTGGGGCTCATCTCCTTCATTTCTCTGTGACTCAGGTCCACCCTGTCCTGGCTCACCAGTCCCCAGTCCCTTCTCTCTGCTTGGAGGGGGTAGTAGGATATGAAGGAGTCATGGTGCTGTTCTAATTGGTTTGGTTACTGCATCAGCCTTTGGAGGTGGCTTATGAATGTCAGGGCCAAATGAGAGAGGTTGGGGCTCCACGTGACTGGCTACAGAGCCAGGGGGTCCACTGCCCTCTTCACGCTACTTTTCCTTGCTCTGCCAAGACAGGTTCTGGGGGATTTCTTTGCTAACTCCCAAATCAAGTTGGAACAGTCAGTGTGTCCCCTTGTGCCGGGCAAGGTGACCTGTGTCTGAATTCTAGTTCATTGCTTCTGCATGTGGTTGAACCCTACCTTCCAGTAGCCCAGGAGAGCAAGCCCTGGTGGCAGAAGGTCATGGAGGGTACAGACAGTATGCAAACACATCTGGGGAGTCCCCCTAATTGACCTGTCAGGAAGGAGCATCAGCTACTGTTTGGCTTTGTTCCTTTTTCTACCTGAACTTTTTTGTGAGGGGCCAAAAGAAGTGTACCCCACTGAATAGGAGGTATTTTAGAAAACTCACAGAAGATCACTGTTTTATCATTGGCACCTGCTTGTGAACCAGAGGGAGGGGCTGGGTTAAATGGGCCAGGGACACCTCTGGTCTCTGGACAGTTCTTCCAGAAGAACACTAGGAAGAAGCATGCTTTATCCCAAGCCCTCCCCACCCCCATAGGATTCTTGCTCTTCAGCCAGGGTAGGGGGACGCTTTGCACAATGGAGACTTCAGACAGGGCAAGGCTGGGAGGGTGAGTGAGTTAGTGGCAGGAGGTGAGTGGGGGGGGGTGGAGTCATTTATTAGGTCTATGGAAACAATACAGTGTTTGTCTCCTGGGGATGGTGGTGCTGGGGGAGGCAAGCCAAGATGGGCCCGGGCAGAAAGAAAACAAGCACAGGTTTGACGAAAATGTGGTGACCCCAAGGAGCAAGGAGAAAGGCGCCTTTGTCTTGGGAGGTCGGGACAGGGGTGCAGGCAAGGAGGCCTGTGGTATGGGGCAATTGCTGCCTCTCTTCTGGGATCCTTGGCCCCTAGAAGGGGCTCAAAGGCACCAAGACGCCTAGCTTGATAGGCGTTTTAGGGCTGTCCAGTCTGAGACCTTTGATTCTGGGGTGTGTTTGTGGGCTGTGTTGAGGGTGCCGGAGAGGAGGAAGTACCCCACACCAGGGTTAGGGAAAGTGGATGAAAGGTTTGTCCTGGTGGGTGTGTTCTTGGGGTGGTGTGCGGCTTGCTTGCTGTGTGGCATGGCTGGCTGATCTGGTGCCAGGACAGAGATGTCGCTGGGGCTTGGAGATCTGCCAGTGGGATCCAGGGAGAAGGGTGTTGGTAGGGTAGGTATCTAGCACTGCTTGAAGAAGCAGACAACTTCCACAAGCCACCCCTGGAAGACTGTCACCACCCCCTTCTAGACACCTCTGCTGTTGTGTCCTGTCACCATACTGACTCAGTTTCCTTCCTCACTACCAGTTCAACTCCCCCCTCCCGTGGGATTGTGGGTATAACAGGGGCCCAGGCTACCCTTGAACTTGCTATGTTGTCCAGACTGATCTCAAACTTGTGATTTTCCTGCCTCAGCCTCCTAAATACTGGGTTTATGGGCTTTCCTCAGCATGCCTGGCTTATTTTATTTTATGTGTATGGGTCTTTGGCCTGCATGTTTAGCTATGTATGCACTGTGTGTTTGCAGTCCCCATAGAGGCTTGTAGAGTATGCCATATTCCTTGATACTAGAGTGACAGATGGTTATGAGTTGCCATGTAGGTTCTGGGAATCAAACCCAGGTCCTTTGCAA
>NC_048600.1:125879738-125889738 GCF_003668045.3 Cricetulus griseus | reverse complement strand
GTTCCCATAAGTGGATTTTCAGGCTCAGTGTCTGCCCCTGGAGACCCTCTCTCCATGTTGGCTGTATTCTGTCTTCCTGCCCTTTGCTCATGCCTCCTGTCTTGCACCCCCCCCCCCCCCGGGCAGTTGGCTTTCTTTGGGATTCCTTCCAAGTGCTGAACCTTTGCCCCCCCTTCATACCGACCCCCTTCTCCTCGGTCTTCAGAGGGGAGTGCTAAGTAAATATCCCCCCAAAAGAAAAGCTGCATTGTCCTTCCCCAAGCTCAAGCATGGCCTGGCCTCAAAAGCCACCGATTACCCTGCCTTATAGATGGCTAAGTGGAACTGCAGAGCGTGTGTACATGTGTGTGCATGTATGTGTGTGCACACTCTTTTAACCCAAAGAGTCCATCTGAAAAGTTGGTTTTGTAGCAGGAGCTGTAGCTGTAGCTGCAAAGTGTCAGGGCAGTGCGCAGGCTGCGTGGGGATAGTGCTGCCAGGGCTGTGGGAGGAAGAGTAGAAAAGTTGCCAGTGGCCCAAGCTGAAACCCACCCAGTGTCTCCTTGAAAGGCTTGGCAGATGTGCCTATCACATCCCCGTGACAGAGACACAGGGCTCGTTCTATACTTAACCATTCTGATACAGCAGAGGGTTTTCTGCCCCACAGCCTTGATAACAAACTGCTGTTTTCTCAGGCTACCCCAGTGCCTGGGTATTAGGTTTCTAAAGTTTTAATGCTTACTCTTCTTTTTTTTCCCCCAGTTTGTTTGAACACAGGCTGGAATGAAAAGGTGTGTGTGTGTGTGTGTGTGTGTGTCCTTTTTAAAATGTAAATAACAGGAACACATGGGCTGACTGGTGCCTCCCATCTGGCACTGTTAGATAATCCTGAGTCAATTCCCTGAGCCCATGAGGCTGGTGGAGAGGGAAAATGGCCCTGTCAGCCAATCATATTCCAGCCAGGCAGGAGATGAGGGAAGCCTGTCGAGTGGGCCATGTCTTCCTTCTCTGACCCCAAAGCTGCCGTTTTTTTCTTTTCTTTTTTTCTTTTTTTCTTTTTTTTTTTGGTCTAAGTAGTCCTCTGTGTCCTGGGCCAGGCCAAGGAGGCCATCTTCTTTTCCCTCCTGCCACCTCCCAGTGCTGGGGCTGAGTCTTAGCCTTGTGTTCCCCACAGGCAGGCGCCCTCTTCCTGCTGTCCCTGCTTTCCTCTGTTTGGGCTTTTCCAGTTTACTCAGCCCTCTTTCTGAACAGCGCCTGGCAGGCAGTGTCTGTCAGAGCCCCAGGTGAGAGCGATGGACTTGACTCATTCTCTTTTTGGTCCTTCTTCTCTTACCTCATTGACCACTCGTGACGTTGGCCACAGAGGCTGCGCCTTTCCCTTGTAAGCGCTTTAATGGCACAGTATATCTATATGTACATATACATACGCATCACATAGGCACCTGCTTATTGGTTGCACCGACAGCTAGGTGTTCAGGAATGTGAGCCCGAGGGTTCTACATCCTACAGTTCACACAGCTAGTATAGATAGCTGGGACCTTTTATCCTGTTACGCTCAGTGCTTCCTCATGGGGAGCCCATTCAGGGCCAGGGCCAGTGCAGCCAGACTCTAGGACTATGGTTCCCTCTAGTGGCCACATATCAGCATTGCAGATACATCTGTAAATTACAAGTTTGCTGTACTGAAAATACTGAAAATCTCCCTGGAGTTGGACAGTGCTTTAGAACTGTTATATTTATGCCTAAGACAGTTTTTAAACAATGCTATATTTATGATCAAAGAATAAGGATAGGAGAGGGGATGTATTAAGGATTAGGGGTGACCATGTGGCTGAGTGGGAAAACACTTGTCTGGCATGTGCAAAACCCTGAGTTCTGGGTGCTGGGGAGATGGCTCAGTGGTTAAGAGCGCTGGTTGCTCTTCCAGAGGACCTGGGTTCAATTCCCAGCACACACACATAGCAGCTCACAACAGTCTGTAACTCCAGGGGAATCTGACATTCTCACACAGACATACTTGCAAGCAAAACACCAACACACATACATAAAAATAAATAGAATAAAAATTACCTTCAAAAAACCTCGAGTTCCACCCTCAGAACAGTCAGCCAGCCAACAAACAAGCAAATAAATAAAAGTAAGATAAAGTCACTGACACAGCTAGGGTGAAATATTTCGTGCAACCTCTGTGTGATGGCTGGGATGACCACAATATGCTTTGGTACCCTCTAGAACTTTCTAGATCTATCATCTTTAGATAAATGATCCACAGACCCATCACTGCTTTAGAGTGCAGGATCTGGGGATCCTGAACTCCTCGAGATGCCCCATGGTTGGGGCATCGTCTTTTATTTATTTTTTCAGATAAACTTCAGTGAACTAAAAAAATAAAAAAAATCACTAGGGACTGGGACATGTTGGCGGCTATTGGGGTGACGATAGATGCCTTTAGACTATCTTGAAGCTTGAACCCCAACTTGATCTCATCATAGCTAGTTGGAGGGACTGTCCAGTCCACCTACAAGTTTCAGACTCAGCATCTGAGGTGTAGGGCCTGGAACCTGGCATTTGTGGAAGCTCCCCCCCCCCCCCCGGCCTAGTAGGACAGGCTTCTAGAAACCTCTCTTTTTCTCTCCCCTGGGATGTTAGCAGCAAGCTTGTGGTGACAGTGACACTAGTTACAAGGACTGTCCTGGAGTGCTGCTGCCTTCTCAGTTGAATGGCAAAGGCTGGCCGTTTGTGAGAAAACCAAGAGATCCCCAGGGCATACCTCCCAGGACCAGATTTTAGGTTCTGAGGGAGCTCTAGCCTTTTCTTTCAGACCCCAGCTGCAGCACACAGCAGTTGCTCATCAAGGATTCTGTGGTTGCCATGGCGTGGTTGCCATGGTGAGCAGCAATCCTCTTCAGGCTCAGGAATCATTAGCTGTTGGCCTGGATGTGAGGGGTTGGACCAGATGTAAGTGACTTTCACTCATTCATCTGTTCCAGTTCTAGGTTCTTTGTGGAGAGGCAAGGTCACAGCTCAGCCATGCACAGGGCCACAGGAGCTGGGCTTAACACCTGGGCAGCTGGGTTACAAAACTGGAGCATTTGAGGTTTTAAAAATGGGGGTCCTAGGAAACCCATCTCATGCACACCTTAATTGCTGACGTGTTCTCAAGACAAATCCACTCAACTCTGTCTGTCCAGGGAGTGCAAGGATTTATTCCGGTGGATTCCAATGTGTGGCTGAGTCGGGCTGGGGGCTGTAGAGTTGGGGCAGGAGCTCAAAGCTGTGTGACAGTTTCTGCAAAAGGCCTGTGGATGGACGACAGCCTGCTTCTTCCTAAGAGGTGGACCCCAGAATTCCCAGTGAAGAGGTCTAGGAAGGCCCCTTTTTTCTATGCCCACAAATAGCTGGTAAAGGCGCTGGCAGCGTGACAGGTTTGGCTGGCAGGGAAGACCCGGGAGCCAGAACCTCCTCCCTGACCCGCACATCTGCAGGCTCTGTCGCCACCTAGTGGCAATTATGTATATCAGCCTCACAGGTCCCTCTCATCCTGGGTCTCACCTTGGTAAGACTCAGACTTGTCTGACTAGGGCTTGTCCCTTAAGGGAGTCACATAGGAGCATGTGGTTTCTTCTGTGGGCTCCGTGTCAGAAAGGGCATGGAGTGTTTTTCAATGAACATGGACAGGTGGCTGCCTGTTAAAGCCCATCACCTCTTGCCTTGGCCTTGGACATATTCTTCCCAGGCTGGGTGTGACAGTTGCTGTCAGTGTGGGGTGTGAGTTTGGCATTCTTTAAGGTCTCAAATGAGTGTGCTTACTCACTGGCATTTGGGCTTGGTGGGGTCTATGATGAGGGTGAAGGTTCCTGAAGGGGTCACACTGGGCTTTTATTTATAGAAGTCCACAGTGATGCCCCTGGCAGTATACCTGGGGACTTTGCATTGGTGGCAGTAGCAACAGGGGCCCAGCCTGACCCTGGACAGGAACTGGAGTGTTCCCTTGGTGGGGTCACCACCCCCACTAATTCCAGCTTTGCCTTCCACAAAGCACTGGTGAGGTGGAGGCTAGCACTGCAGGTCATGTGTGCAAGCCACCTGCTTGATGCAAGGGGCATCACTAAGGGTGAAGTCCACTAAGGGTGTCTGTGAGGTGACACTGTTCTCACCAGTCTCTAAGGCCATGGTAGACTGTGGTTTGGACCCCTGAGAAGTACACACATCAGCCACGATGGCTTCTGGGATAGTAGTTCCTCATGGGACTGTTGATCTCAGATACCACACCCACTTCCACCCCAACTCCTTCCCCTGGCTCCCTGCATGTCCATGGTCCCATAGCTGTCAGGCACAGGTAGGGGACACTGGGGCTAAGACAAACTCAGGGAGCCCAGACACCTCACCCAGTGACTTCAGTACTTTGATCTTCCTTGCTCTAGGAAGTGGTCCAGAAGCTGTTGCTGGCGGATGAATCTAGAGCAAATGAGGAATGATTGGGTATATCAAATGCTACCTTGTGGATAAGAAGGGGGGGGACACTGGGGTCACTTTAGAAGGCTGCTTCTGGAAGTTGTTTTGATCCATCGAGTCCATAAAGCAGTGTGAAAGGCAGGTGAGGCCACGCCCAGCTGGACAGACGAGGAGGCTGAGTGACCTTGGGTGAGTTCTGTAAGTCACCCAGGAAGTCAATTAAGATCAGGGAGGACCACAGCCACCGTTCTCAGGGAGCTGGGATGCTGCTGTCCTTTGCTGGCTCCCCAAGTCCACCCAGGAAGGTATCAGAAGAGCAGGGACCTACACTTACCGTGCAGCCAGGATGTATGTAGCTCATGTCTATAGGCAGCCACGGGGAGGCAAAAGAACATGAGCTCTGGACTGGGCATGCCAGGTGGGATACGCTGTAGTGGCTCCCTGCATTCAATGAACTGAGGCTTGGCTTTGCATTGGGGTGGAAGAACTTTCTGGAATGGAGGCACTGTCCTTAGGGCTGACCTAGATAGTCCCACAGGCCCTGAGTAGGCAGGTGGGTGCTTCCTGTCCAGTCTCAGCCTGAGGAGAAGGGCTCAGCAGTCTGTAGGACATAGCCTTCCATAGGGCTCATGGATTTCTGCTTTGTGGGAACAAAAAGGATGCAGGTTGAAAAGCAGGGTTTCCTAATAAAACATTCCTGCCTTTCTCACAGATGACAGCACCAGAGTCCCCATCCAGGCATGGTTTATCCTCACAGTGCGTAAGGACTGTGAAAATGTTTTCCTTTCAGTTAGTTCTAAAGGCCTGCACTGTATCCCTTATATTAGGGTGTTCATCCCATTTCCAAGGGCTCCACTCTCTAATCACCTCCTCCTAATGCCATCACCATGGGTTTTCGGAGTCCCACAGGTAAATTTTGGGGAATGCAGACACAGTGAAGTGTGGTCCTCACCATTGGCAACACCAGGGGCCAGACTAGAACCCCACTGGGGTAGGGAGCTGGGGTTTCTGGTACTTTCTGGGAGTTCAGGGAGGTGGCACACACACACACACACACACACACACACACACACACACACACACACACGCACACACGCACATACGCACACACGCACACACGTATACAATCACGTGGGCATGTGGTCAAAGTGTGTTTATGCAACTGTGAATCTCAGGGCTGTGAGCCTCTAGGGGAGGTGGGGGGGGGGCTAAGAGCAGCTTTTTCCGCACTTGGCGGTTAGAGTGTCATTGAGTAACCTTGAGTCCTGGCAACTTCAAGGGCAAGCAGGGCAAGCTGGGCAAGCTGGCTTGGAAGTCAGTTGCCGAAGCCAGAGTAGTGGCTGGGAGGGAGGGGCCCTTGTGGAAGGTGCTTCCCTGAAGGTGGGGCTACAGAGGGCAGAGGTGGGTCTGCCCTGAGATAGGGAGGCCCCGCTCCTCTCACCTGTGCAGTGCTGAGCACAGTGCTGGAGGAGAGAATGGTTCCTGGATTATGACCTCTCTCCCAGAGTTGGACCAGGATCTCCGAGCATGCCCAAACCTAGGCATTTACAGCCTGCTCCTACTACAGATGCCCCACACATAGAAAAATGTGTGAATCTCTGATAAAACCTGGACCAAGTAGAAGGATAACATCTGGAGGCAGCAAGGTTAGGGTCTGCTCCAGTCAGTGCCAGGATCCAGGCCTGGCTTTGCCCCTCTCCAGCAGGCAGCCAGGTGTACAATATTTCTTTTCTGGATTCTGCCTTTCCTATAATCCTAGAATCATAAAAGATCCCCTCTCCCTGGACGTTGGTGGCACACGCCTTTAGTTCCAGCACTTGGGAGGCGGAGGCAGGCGGATCTCTGTGAGTTTTGAGACCAGCCTGGTCTACAAGAGCTAGTTCCAGGACAGCCTCCAAAGCCACAGAGAAACCCTGTCTCAGAACCCCACTCCCCAAAAAAGATCCCCTCTCCTACGGTTGTGGTGAAGGTTAGCCAAGATCACATGTCCAGTGGAGTAAGCACAGGGAACATGCCACCATACTGTCCTGTCAGTTTTGCCCCAATTCACACAGCAATGCCCTCCCTCATCTCTGAAACTTCATTTTCTGCTGGAAATTGTGGTCAGAATATATGAAGTAGAAAAATTTCAGAAATAACGAATTTGTAAATGCTGAATGATTTCTAACCACAGTATGCTGTCATAATTGTTCTGGTCGATTAGTAGTTATCGATGATCTCTTAATTGCTTAATTTGCTTTCCATATTATATTCTATCATCGGTGTGGTATGTAGGAAAGTGGTATATGCAATCAAGCCTTCAGATAGGCCTGGTCTGGAACATTCCTCTGTACACAGGGTGTGTGTGTTTATTTTGGTGTTTTGAGTCCTTCTGGGCCTGTGGCCGGAGATCACATGTCTTCCTCTTGAGTTACTCTGTAATTTGTTCCCGAGGATCAGATCTGTCCCAGGAAGTACTGAGAACTACACTCTGAGTTCCAGGAGAGAGTGTTAAAGCCATGGACTTTCAGGCTATGGGCAGCTCCAATCCTTCCCACAAGCTAGGCTTTCAGCTGATGGACTTGCAGTTTCTGTGTGGCTCTGTCCTCTGCAGGACACATACAGGCTGGCAGGTCTGCTTCGAGGGAGGTGTCCTCTCTCTAGACTCTGCCGCACACCCCTTGAGAACCCTATAGACTGAGCACAATGCTGGAGGAGAGAATGGTTCCTGGGTTATGACCTCTCCCAGAGTTGGACCAGGATCTCCGAGATTCCAGGCCAGCCCCAGAGTGTTGCATGCCGGGACAGATGGTGTACGTCTGCAGGCTCCTGCCCTAGGGCCAGGAGTGACAGCTTGGCAGCCCTATTTTCTCTAGGGATAGTTGAGGCTGGGAACCTGGCACATTGTCCCTGAGCCAGGCTCTCTCACGTTGTGACCATTCACAAAGCAGCCACTTGATGGCGCTGTGGCTCCACCATCTGCCTGCTTTCACCTTCCGCCTCAAGCTGGGCTGCCGTGGTCACCCAGGCGCCTGACTGTGCCCTGGCTGCTGGTGGGGCGCAGAGCCGGACGCCTGTCCGCCTGCCTGCCTGTCCATTCTCCTTGAGCACAAATGCAGTTCTCAGAGCTAGCGTACCCTGTGGTGAAGGGAGTTTGGGATGTTGGTAATGTGTTCTGCACTATGCCCCTGCAGTTTTCCCCGGCAGCTCCTGAGATGCCCCAGTATGCTAAGGAGCAGTTTACTGTGCCATCTGCACCCCGACCTGGTGATCACTCTCTTTGAGGGAGAAATGATAGGCTAGTGTGAACTCTTGTCAGGAGTTTGTACTTGGGAGAGAAAGCTGGCTAAACACGAATGCAAGAGGAGGAGGAAGAAGAGGAAGAGAAGGAGGGAGGAGAGATTGGAAGCTTCCTAGATGAGCTTCCTCTGCAGTCAGTCATTCTGCATAAAGCACTGCAAAGTGCAACAGAAACAAAAGAGCCTCTGTGAGCCGGTCCTAGAAGCAGCTCGCATTCTCTCCGAGGTTTATTCTGGTTGCACAAATCTGTGCTCCTTCCACTCCTGCACTGGGTCACCTCATTCATTCCGTTTACTTTCCCTGCTGCTCGGCTCTCTGCAGAGCGAAGGTTCTTACTCCCCAGCTGGTTTGTAGACGCCGCTTTAAGCAAGTGCTCCTTTGGGGTTTCCGCAGGCAGAGGCAGGGGTTTGGGGTCGTGGTGGTCTCCCTGGAGCTGTGGTTTGGGGAGCATTTGGAAGAAGGTGATGGGATTGCAGCTTACAGGGGGAGCTGACTGGAGAGCTGCGCTTCTGTTTGGAAGCTGCCCGGTTTTCATTTTGTCCCATGATCTGTCTCCATTTGAGATGGGCTGTTCTCCAGGAAACACAGAGCAGGGTCCCGAGTTCAGGCCTCTCCATTTGGGGCTCTGTTCCTAGAAGCCCTCTGTGTTTCTGGTGATGAGAGCCTTTCCAGGCTGCCTGGGGCAGTGACTGAAAGGCAGGTCCCAGGGGTCACTGCACCAGACCCTTGCCCCGCTGGAAGACCCTGGGACAAACGCAGAAGGGCTGGCGGGTGTGGGGGATGGGGCTACATCTGCCTGCCCCCAGGGCCAGGCGCAGTGTGGGGCCTGAGCTGCTTGGAGTGCAGTGTCCAGAGGCAGAGCTAAGGGAGGTTGTAACCCCACCCCAGCTGGGAAGGGTAGCAGGAGGGAGGAACCTGGACAAGCTGCCCTTGCCCTGCAGCCTAACGCCCAGTTCTCCTGGACTAGCGGGCCTCCTATAGTCTGGAAAAAGTATACTTTTATTCGTGTGATATCCCATGGCTTGCTCACCCCTGAGCATACTATACTACTTGGTACCTGCCTCCTGGAGGGAGGTTTGGGAGTTGTGTGGCTTCTCGAGACTGGAAAACAGAGGCAGGAGCACAGACAAAAAGGATACCCCCTTAGTGACTGCAGCATGAGGGTCCCTGTGAGAGCCCAGGAAAGCCCAGTATGTTGAAGTCTGCCGTGTCCACCCGGCTCTCAGCAGCAACGTGGGAATGCAGCTCTTCAGCCAACAGCACTGAGCTCTTGACCCTGGCTTCAAGGACTCACAAACACTCTACTCTCTCATCAGTAAGAGGGACTAAGTCCCGATCCGATCCATAGGGTGTGTATGAGGAGCCATGGAGTTGAGGACAGCCTTTTCCTTTTATCATGGTCTTTTAATCCATTTTGAGCTGATTTTTGTCTACCAGATGGACAATAGTTTCTTTAAAAGTCAGTGGTTACTAACACGCTTCCTGAGAGCTTTGCTGAGGTTTTTCTATTTAATCCTCCCAAGACCCCAGAAACTCCTGGGAGAGGAACGGCCCAGACAGGCGGTTCTCTGGTCACCCAGATGTGACATCTTGGAACCAGATCTGAGCCCCAGAGTGTGACCTCTGACCTTTGTGCTGTGTGCCCTCCATTGCCTTCCCCACAGCACCCTGCCTTGTGTGCTCTGATCCAGTCCTGCCTAAGGACTCTGACTCGGTACCTTTTCCCCTCCAGGGTGAACCTCTACACTCGGACTCTGTAAGAAGCCACCCTGGAGATTTGAACAGTGGATATTCCAGGGGCATTTATTAATGAAATTTTAAAGGTGGGGATATATGACATGCTAAAGTGGGCGGGGAGGCTTGACTGTGTTTTACCTGTGCTAATGAAGACCATTATTTTCAGGGTTTATGTTTTGTGGGTGGTATGGGTGGGTGAGTGTGTGTACACATGTGTGTCTGTGTGCGTGTGTGTCTCGCTATCTGTGACTATGTGTTCTGTGTGTGTCTGTCTGTGTCTGTGACTCTATGTGTCTGTGTGTGTCTGTGTGTGTGTGTGTGTGTGTGTGTGTGTGTGTGTGTGAGTCTTTGTGTATGTGTGTGTCTCTGTGTGTCTGTGACTCTCTGTGTGTGTCTCTATATGTATCTGTGTGTGTGTGTGTGTGTGTGTGTGTGTGTGTGTGTGTGTAGATGCATGACCACCTGTGTACACAGGCACAGACCCCCACACACAGGGTTTTACAAAGGGTGGCAGGGATTGAATTCAGACCCTTGTGCTTGTGTGACAAGA